>NC_081415.1:372946969-373112430 GCF_030272615.1 Cryptomeria japonica
TCTATATGACTTTCAAGGGTTGTGATAGCAAGCATACCCTCTTTTGTAAAGAAATGTAGATGGAATGATTGAACTACGAAATGCATGTAAAGTAGGAAAGATTCACTTATAAACAGAGATAGGGATATGATATGAAGCTGCGGACCTGGAATTAGCAGGAAAATGTTGAGATGGTGTTGTTCTCCAAATTTGAGTGAAAGTTGCCGGTACGATGGTGCCCAGCGTGCACACGGTCCTCTGAAAAATTTGCGAAACGAAGGGGGATCTGTTCGTCTCTCGTTGTAAGAATGTTTGTATTCTTACATGCGAAGGTGTAGATGTTGTTGTATGTTGTATGTTGTATGTGATATGTGATCTCCTCTTCAATGGTTGAATCCTTGTCTTGAATGCAACACTTAGCCTTGAATGGAGACTTAGAATGCTCAATTGCTTGAAGGAATGCTTGAATGCTTGGATGCTTGAATGTTTGAATATTGTTTCCGCCTTTTTTTCATCTATGTCCTCCTCAAATGGGAGAGGAAATGTAGTTTATATACTTGTCAATTAGGGTTAAAAGACTAATTTTTCCGTCCTTGGGCCGACCAGGAAGTATTATTTTCCAAATTGCAAACATAAAGACTCGAAGCCCCATAGGAGACCGGGCCCAAAATAGGGCCAGGGACCAGGGCGCTGGGCGCCATGGTCCTGGGGGACCAAGCACTGGGTGCCCTCGTCCTGAAGGACCAGGGCACTGGGCGCCATGGTCCCACCTCCAGGGACAGCGGGGTGCAAGGAGGATCAGGCCAGGGTGCTTGAAAAATGCAGTTTTTGGTGTCATAAACAGGTTTCGGGGTCTCCATTCAGGTTCCGTGTTGCATCACCATCGTGAAGACCCAAATGCAATCAAAATTGCAAGTGTCGCAATTTTAGGAGGCTACATTTAGCCCCCACTTTAGTGGGAGTATAAGCGTACACTCATACTTCCAGTAAAGTACAAGGAAACAACATTGAAAAACTTTCACCACGTCAAGGAGGCAAGATACACCAAGCCCCCAGTGGACTAAGGATCTTACAACTTCGATTGACAAAGTAAAAGGGAAGATCACAAGGGAGAACCATGACTGTCAGTAGTAAGGTTCCCTCACTATGAGTCATGCAAGAAAGATATCAAAAATTTTCAAGGCAAAGCTAAATTTGTCAAGAAATTTTCAAGTATCTTGAAAAGATATGAACGGGATGTATGCCCCCCTACGTTAAAGTGATCGCACACGCCTCACTGGGGGTGATTGCTTTAAGGTAGTGATACATATAAGAAATGAGAAAGGAGCATGTTATCACAAGGATTTAGCCCCCAACTGTGAGATAAGCCCAAGGATAATAGACACAAAACACAAAGCACAAGGTGACTTCGCTTTCCTCGGGGTCAGTATGCTGTATGATAATTCATGTATATCATATGTATATATGCATAATTGTTCTTCATTCCCCAATCAAGGAAGGTCACCTAGAAGAAGAGAACACATGTGTCTTTTGAGTCAACATGAGAGAGACCAAAAGATCTCAATGCTTTGCATCGTCCTCAAGTAGACAACACTAAGGACAAAAAATAGAAGAATGAGAATAACACATAGAAGAAGTAACAAAAGAGAGGAGGAGAGAATCTGCTATGCTAATGAACTAGTCTAGCACGTCATCTACCCACCGATCTTGCTGATCAATATTTCGGGAAGGCAGGGAACACGCTAGAGGAAGAACATCCAACACAGCAGATGGAGCTATCACAAGATCCAAACAAGGGCTATGTTCATGTTCCGAGCCACGTTGTTCTTGTCTAGGAGCTAGGATAAGTGCTTTAGAAAATTCGTTAGATAAATGGTTATCGACATCAACATATTCATATTCACTATCAGAATGAACAGGAATAACATTTTCATCATGAATAACATTTATATCATCATCAAGATTTATAAAAATAGGATCTTTAACTCGCACAGGATCAAGACCATCATGCATCTTATATTTAGGAGATTTCGGCTCAATCATCGGCTGAGGAGAAAATGGAATAATATTAGTTGAAGGTGTTTTTGGGGATTACAAGGTTTGAGAAGCAACTGCCTGAGCTCTAAGATGACGCTTTCGTCGGCGTTCACGTGCAGAACGATTTCGTCTAGTCTTAGTAGGAAGTTGAGAAGATTGAGGAGGAGGAATGCTCTCATCCTTATCACTTGGGTGTTTAGGTTGTGGTCTCTTAGGTTGAATAATAGGAGAAGAGGAAGGTCTCTTCTCTCCATAAGAGGAAGGAGGAGGAACTGCTCCATATAAGGGAGGAATATTTGGTTTAGGAAGGAGACCAAGTCCATCATGATGAGGAGGTATAGGTCTACTTTTAGGAAGTTTATTAATCATAGGCATAGTCTCATCCATAGGGATGGGTTGGGAATCTTCTTGAGGAAAGACATTAGTTTTATCTTTCAAAGGAAGAACTTCCTTCTCAAGAATGATAGGAATGTCAAGTTTGGGTGTTCTAGGTTCACTTAGAGATAGGATCATATCTTTTTTCCACTTTTGATAAGATTTGAAAAGATGATCACTTCGCGTAGGAAGAGACTGAAATTGTTTAGGCCAAAAGTAATCAATAGGAACACTAGAAGTTCTTTCAGCTGGTTTAAAGAGACTATGATTGACAGTAACAACTTCACCATTATGGGGAAATTTCAAACACTTGTGAATAGGAGAAGCAATAGCTTTCATGGAAAACAGCCAAGGATAGCCTAACTTCACACGAAATTGTTTAGATGATGGAATAATAGCAAAGTCCACATCAAGGGATTTGTTATGGACCTCAATAGGTAATGTAATAGAACCAACTGCAGGAGAAGAAAATGCATCAAATAGTTTCACAACCACATTTATTTCATCATAGATCACTTGATTCAATTGCAAAGTAAAAAGAAATTCTTCAGTAATGATATTAACCATACAAGAAGGATCAATAAGCACTCCACGACAAGGTGTATTCTTGACTTTTGCAACTATATATAAAGGACCATCAGGTGCTCTGATAGTTTCACTGGAATCAAAGGTGATGGAAGGTTCTTTAGGGATTTTCTGCTGCTCTACAAAGTTAATCACATTCGGAGTCATGGACACAAGATCATCAGGTGAGACAGAGGAATCATTAGTATCAATCGCATTAGAGGTATGAGAAGGTAATGGATCAGTAAAAATCTAAAGATTTTGGTTAGGAGGAGCTACAGATGTGTTGCCTTTATCATTCACGCCAGAAACAGAGATAGTATTATTATCAATCAAATCTTGAATTTTACCCTTCAAAGCAAAACATTTTTCAGTATCATGCCCAGGATGACGATGGAATTGACAAAAAGATTTGTTATCAAAATAGGGTGAATTAATCTTTGCGGGATCTATTTTCCTTATAGGAGGAAGAGTAAGCACATTTTTTTCCAATAACTTATTCATAATACTATGCAATGATTCATTCAAAGGAGTAAACTTTCTTTCTTTCTTGAAAAACATAGAAATAGGAGGCACACCTGATGCCGCATTCACATTGTTGTTGATGACGTTTTCATTGAATTTAATGGACTCTCTATTCGGTTTAAACTTCCCAAATGGTTGTTGACTACTATCACCCTTATCACTCGGAGCCATAGGATTTGCTTGTTCCATTTGGCTCACAGTCAGTTGATAATTGTGAAGAGTTGTGCACAACTGTTGGAAAGAAGTAAACTCAAAAAATAGGAGTTTTTCTCTAATATCTTTTTGTAAATTAGAAATAAAGATTCTTTGAATATCATTGTCAGGCACTGGAAAGGAAATTTGAGCATACAAATGCTTATATCTACCAATGAAATCAGTCACTTTTTCTTTAACACCTTGTTTACAATGCATTAAATCAATCAAAGTAACTTTAGGACTTATATTGTTTTGAAATTGTTGGATAAAAGAATTTGCAAGTTGTTCGAAAGAAGAAATAGAATAGGAAGGCAACGAGAAATACCATTGTAGGGCTTTGTCTCTTAATGTTCTAGTAAACCGTTTTGCAAGCAACCTTTGGTCATAAGCAAAATCAGTACATATTATTTGAAAAGTCTTAACATGTGTTAGAGGATCACCCTCACCATTATAAAGCTCCAAATGTGGAATTTCAACATGTTTAGGGGGGATAGCTCGAACAATGTCAAGAGAAAGTGGGCTCGCAACATCAAATGTGGGCACACTAAACTTAGATTGATTCATAGAGGCAATTTGTTGCTGTAAGGAAGAGACAGTTTGTGCAAGATTGTTAATGGCCGCTTTAGTCGAAGAGTTCATATTAGACGTGTTAGATTGTGATGGAGGTGTTATATTATTGAAAGAAGGTAGAGAGTAAGGTGGTGGGACACTATGATAGTTAGTCATAGGAGATGATTGGACGGGAGGAACACTACAAGGAGGAATGGAAAACGAATTGCCCCCTTGTGTCACGTTCATTTGTGGTGATATAATAGGAACACTTATTGAAGGAATGAATGAAGAAGTCAGATTGAATGAAGGAAGCGGGTTAATTGAAGAAGAAGGATTGCCCCCATGACTAGTGATCATAGGAGGAATATCTTGTGTTGAAGTAGTCATTATGTTTGATGTAAAAGTAGGTATACTAGCAATAGGAGTTGTCAAAGGAATAAAATGATTAACTTGAATAGGAGGTTGTGTATAACCTAAAGTTTCGGCACAACTCTTCATAGGCATCACATTCAAATCCACAATGTGTGCAATACCACGCAAAATATCAATTCCATTCTTATCACTTTGAACCATACATTTTAGACCCTCAATTAATGAAAGAGCTTGACTATCAGGGTATTCTTGAGACATCCATTGTCGAAAATCATCAAATTGGTTATCCAATTTTGAAAGTTGTTCTACAGAAACCTCATGGAGAGCTTCTTCATCATTAAGAGGAATAGAGGAATTACCCATGTCCTCGTTAAAAAGGCCATTCAAATTAGGTTCCATCTCCTCGGTAATTACACCTTGGAAGGACTTAATTCTAAGGCTTCGTCTAACGGGAATAGTGTAAGTAGGGCTTATTGTTTTAAAACTCATGCACTAAAGAAAGAGAGAAGATTTTGAATTTTAGAGGTAGCAAATTTCAATAAAACTAGCCAATCTCCTAGATTTAAGCTGTTAAAGGCAATCAGGACAATCTCCCAAAATTTCAAAAAAATGTCCGGGACCGTGGCGCTCGGAGTGCACACGGTCCTCGCAACTTTTTTTGAAATTTTCAGGGATGAAAGTTATGATGATTTTAAAGCTAATCTGAAAAAATTGAGTGATTTTACGATCTGTAGATAGGCCAAATTAAAGTTGCAATCTCAAAATTGAACCCTACCAAGATTGTTGAAAAATGCAAAATTTGAATTTTGAAAAAGAGAGGGAAACTGAAATTTTGAATTTTATGATTTTAGAGGGAATGCTAAAAGCAATGCAAGTTTCGAAATTTAAAAGTTGACTCGATTTCATGCAAAATTCAAATTTGAAAGTGGAAATCAAGGTTGTTGCAATTAAACACTTAATTTCAAAAGTCACAAATTGCAAGAATTTGAATAAGGCACTGAAATTTCGAATGAATGCTAACACACTTTTCAGATTTAGGACAGCAAGAAACACAATTTTGATAGGAATTTTAATTTCAACAATTTTTGAATGATTAGAAGCCTCAGTCCAAGCAATCACTAGACTAACTTTGACTTTAATTTTAAAGATGTTAAAATTGATAAAATCAGCCAAAATTCTGGATTTTAGCAGAAAAATACAATAAGATCTAGCTCCCAAAATTTTGAAAAAAATGTCGAGGACGATGGCGCTCGGGGTGCACACGGTCCTCGCAACTTTTTTCCAAATTTTCAGGGATGAAAGATATTGTGATTTTATTGCAGAATCCAAAGTTACAGCCGATTTGGAGGTGTTTTGATCAGTCAAATTATCAGTCAAAGGTTGAATCAAGAAGGTTTTAAAAATTAGGGTTTTGACACTTAACCACTTAATTTTTAGAATTAAAGCACAAATATGAATTGACAATTTGCAATAGAAGGGTAGATCTGAAACAAGCTTTAACAATTAAACATTTCACAAGTTTAATTACTAAAAAGAAAATTTTAGGGTTTTTATGCAATCAACCTCTAAAATTTGCAAAAGATCAAACATGGAAATTTAGGAAAGCACAATTTTCAGATCTAACCATGAGTAATCAGAATGAGGATGTTCACGTCGGGTTCACCAAAATGTAAAGCATAAAAATCGAACCCTAGTCGTTCTCCCCTCCCCAACTCCAAGGAGAGAGAAGGGAGAGTCACTAGGGTTGATGGTTTTCACTTAGGGGAGACTTTACATTCAAAAGAGGGGTTGAAACCCACAAGATCCAATCCCACGCAATGCAAGATTGGATTCTATATGAGTTTCAAGGGTTGTGATAGCAAGCATACCCTCTTTTGTAAAGAAATGTAGATGGAATGATTGAACTACGAAATGCATGTAAAGCAGGAAAGATTCGCTTATAAACAGAGATAGGGATATGATATGAAGCTGTGGACCTGGAATTAGTAGTAAAATGTCGAGACGGTGCTGTTCTGCAAATTTGAGCGAAAGTTGATGGGACGATGGCACCCGGCGTGCACATGGTCCTCCGAAAAATCCGCGAAACGAAGGGGGATCTGTTCATCTCTCGTTGTAAGAATGTTTGTATTCTTACATGCGAAGGTGTAGATGTTGTTGTATGTTGTATGTGATATGTGATCTCCTCTTCAATGGTTGAATCCTTGTCTTGAATGCAACACTTAGCCTTGAATGGAGACTTAGAATGCTCAATTTCTTGAAGGAATGCTTGAATGCTTGGATGCTTGAATGTTCAAATATTGTTTCCGCCTTTTTTTCATCGATGTCCTCCTCAAATGGGAGAGGAAATGCAGTTTATATACTTGTCAATTAGGGTTAAAAGACTAATTTTTCCGACCTTGGGCCGACCAGGAAGCATTATTTTCCAAATTGCAAACATAAAGACTCGAAGCCCCATAGGAGACCGGGCCCAAAATAGGGCCAGGGACCAGGGCACTGGGCACTGGGCGCCCTAGTCCTGAAGGACTAGGGCGCTGGGCGCCATGGTCCCACCTCCAGGGACAGCGGGGTGCAAGGAGGATTAGGCCAGGGTGCTTGAAAAATGCAGTTTTTGGTGTCATAAACAGGTTTCGGGGTCTCCATTCAGGTTCCGTGTTGCATCGCCATCGTGAAGACCCAAATGCAGTTGAAATTGCAAGTGTCGCAATTTTAGGACGCTACACCACCCTAAGTGCTAAAACCGCCTATGCGCTATCCTAATCTGGGCCTGCATTGTGATGCTACCCCTACGCACTAGGTCACACCTACGCGCTAGCCTAACCTACCCCTGTGAACCCCAGCTAACCCTAAGCGCTAGGTCTAAGTGATGCGCTACTCGTTTCCCCTTGTGCACTATCCTATGAACCCGATGCACTAACCTCGGTCTATGCGCTATCCTAACCCCCCTCTACACTATCCTAACCTACCCGGATGCTACCCTAGTTCATAAGACACTACATGCTACATTTTATTTCGTATGCACTTCGGTTTTTACCAGACATGCTAAACCATTAATTTCCGTCACAAAAATGAAAAACCTGACTAAAAACAACAAAACAAAAATAAAAAAGGGGTCAAAAATGATAACTTATCGGTGGTCCATACATGGTGGGCCTCTGATGCCTTCGAACGTGCTCGAATCGATGAGAAGCAAAAGGAACCGACATCTTGAATTTCTCTCCAAGTGTCACTTTCTCCAAGTCAACAAGCACAAATGAGACAAAATAAATCACTTTTTACCTTTTTATAGGGTAAATGGAAATTAGGGTTATGTGGTGGTACATGAAAATTACTCGTGGTCTCACTTCTAACCCTTACAAACATCATTATTGGGAGATGAATCAAATTATCGCATTCAACATAGACAAAATTTAAAATGCAATCAAATTTATCAACTCAAATCAAATTTTCAAATTTTTGATTCATCTCTCGAGGGGGCATTATCAACAGCATTTATCAAATCTGGGGCATGACATGAACATTTCAACATGACATCACACTGATCATAATCAAATTTTGACGACACATCATTTTTCTTTGAATCAACATGTGCACACACGTCACTTCAAAGAGGTGCAAAATGTAGACGTATAAAAATGACCATATTCCTAAATGAATATTTAGTGTTCATTTTATTCTCATTTCTCTATTTAGTTAAATCTAATTTAATTAAATAAATTATTCAATTTATTTATTTAAATTTACTTAAAGCCCTTTTTATCATTTAATTGAATAAATCATTTTATTTAATTAAATCCCTTCTCTCTACTTTTTAATTAAATCTTATTATTCCTCACCCACTTGCCTCCTAACCCTTTTCGTAAATTCTTCTAGAATACCTCTAATCCTAATCAATTAACCTAAACCCATCAATTATCCCCTTTCCCTAAATTTGAGGAGGTCACTTCTCAAATTTGGAGTAAAGTCTTCCAAAGGCATTAAAGCCTTTATGCCTTCAACAAGATAACTTGTTGAAAACCCCCATATTTGGAAGAACTCTTACAAATTTATCCCCAAAGTCTGCAAACCATTAATGGTTAACTAACCCTTAGTGGCATGGTTAGAGACTTTTTGCCTAACTCAACCCTCATCTAACCTAGGGGTCTCATCAAGAATACATTACTTTGACCATGGTTATCCCTTTAACCTTTGCACAAGAGTTTATCCTTTGGGTAAAAGCTTTATCCAATGGATAACCTTAACCTAACCTTAACCTTATTGGCATTTTTGATGATTATATTGTGATTGTCATTGATGGACACACACTTGTATTGAGATCATTTTTGTATGTATTAGTTAAAGCTCAACCAGTACATGTTTCAACTGGTATGATGCATTATAGTCCTTAGACTATTGGTGTTTTGTAGAAAGTGATTACCGATCTGAAGCGGTATGTTGACCCCAAGCAGTTCGAGGATCTCCAGCGGTGTGAAGGATCAAAGTGGCAAAACACATATTTCCCAATCTTCATTTTGTCAAACCGGCAACCGGTATTCTGCTTGAACCAGTATTTTCTATGAATCAGTAATACTATGTGATGAGTTACCAACCGGCATTTTGTGATGAGTTACCATTCACGGATTATTTGACAATGCCAACACTTTAACGGTGCTTTTTGTGTCATGTTACCAGATATGTTTAGATGCATTTAACCTAGGAAATTATATTGTAATCCTATTGGACTGACATGAAATCTGATTCCTTTATGAGAACATCATGTCTAGGGTTTTAGGTTGTTGTGAAAGTTAATGTTGTTGCTAGGGTTTAAGGTGGTTGAGGAGTTAGAGAGAGTATGAATGTGTAGAAGAGTGAAGTAATGCTGGAATGCATTAGGAATGAGCTATCAAGGATCTAATCAAGCAATCTATGCTATTTGCTAGATCACTCACTTGTTGATTACTCACATCTTCGACAAGTATGTAGCCCTTAACCGGGTAGGCCCAAAAGCCTCTTGTAAATCCTCTAACAAGGTGGTTCACATCTATGGATCTAAAATCCTCTAGCAAGGTAGTCTTTAATCAGAGTTATCTCCTAACAGAGATTGAGATTCCTAACAGGATCTGTTCTGATAAAGAACATTGTAAGACCTTAACTAGTCTGACCTTAACCGGTCTGGTTCCTAATCTGCAGATAGTTACTTGTGAGTTCCATCTCACCATGGTTTTTCCCATTTGGGTTTCCATGTCAAAATCTCTTATGTTATGGTGTTTGTGCTTATGTGGGTAAATGCATTATTTGCTATTTGGTTTGCATGTGTGCTAACCGGTTTGTCTGCTAAACTATTTTACCAGTTTACTGTTAGTCTAGCAAAGTGTTTAAGTGCAAAGATTTTTGGCATACTAATTCACCCCCCCTCTTAGTATTCATCAATTGGTATCAAGGCCTACCTTTCTATAAGTTTAACCACTTGGAAAGAGATATGGGGGAATACACATTGAGGGAACTTACTCATCGACTCACTCAGTCTGAGAAAGCCTATGATGATCTTATGGTCAAATATAAGGCCTCTCAAGCAAAAAGGAGAGAACATGCTGAAAAGTTGATGGAGCTATCTAAAAATAGTTCTTCTGATGAAGCGGACATGGAAGCCCTAATTTAAGAAGTAGAAAAGCGTAATGAATCCAATTCCAACCTGAGAAAAGAATTGGAAGGACTAACTATTCGAATGTGTCAAGAGCTTGAGAACCGGAGGAAAGCTGAAGATCTAGTCAAAGACAAAGATCATGAAAACTCCAAGTTGAAGCAAGAGATCAGTGCCCTAACTACTCAACTCCATGCAAGAAAAGTGGAAAAGGAAGACATGTAAGGAGAACTGAACAGTGGCATCTCTGAGAATGAAAACCTGATGGAAACAAATGCTGCTTTTTCCAAAGAACTCTCTGAGTCAAAGGAAACACTTGCTAAGTTCAACAAGAGTACTGTCAAGCTAGAGAAAAAGCTTGAATCTACCAAACCTGTCAAGAATACTGATGGACTTGGTTATTCTGGTCATGAGGAAGGTGATACCTCTAGTACAAATGCTGGAGCATCAAAGAAACAACCGGCATCAAAGGATAAAGGCAAGCAAAAGTTTAAACCTATTTGCTTTAACTGTCTTAAAAAAGGACATACTGCCAATGTGTGTAGGAGTAAGGCTTACAATAATTTTCCTTATTTTCTAAATGATAAGCCTAGATCCTATAAATTCAATGGTAACTTTTATGCATGCAACAAGTTTGGGCATAGAGTATCTAAATGAAGGTCTGTTATGAATAACACTAGAAGATATCCTCAGAGGACCCAAGGAGTTGGTCCTGAACCTTTTGTGAACCAGAATCACAACCTGTTTAATGCCTTCAATTGGATGGAGAGAAAACTATTTGATCTATCATGGTCATGGTCACATTGCTACAACATGCAGGAGGAAGAACGACAACATGAATAATGGACCTTGGAGAGCACCTGGATTGGTCTGCTATCACTGTAACAAATTGAGTCACATTGCCAAATTCTGCAGATCAAGAAAGAAGTGGTGGCTATCAAGAAGTGGTGGCTATCAAGTGGCAATTGGATGGAGAGAAAACTATTTGATCTATCATGGTCATGGTCACATTGCTACAACATGCAGGAGGAAGAACGGCAACATGAATAATGGACCTTGGAGAGCACCTGGATTGGTCTGCTATCACTGTAACAAATCGAGTCACATTGCCAAATTCTGCAGATCAAGAAAGAACATATTTGATGATATACCGGTCACTCCAAAAGGAAATATTGATGTTGACACTATTCAAGTGGATATGAACAAAACTTGTAAGAAGAAACCAGCAGTGTTACAAGAAAAACTGGTTTCTGCACCTAGTGTGGAAATATCAGAACCGGCAAACTAAACATCAGAAAAGCTTAGGGGGAGCAAACAGCAAAATGGTTTGAACCCCTAGTTTACACTGGTAAAAGACCTTAACTGGTATGTGATACCTATCATTTGGTGGAAGACCAGAAACGGTAAAAGGAAAATTAGGGTTTATGCCCTAATGGTGGAGCATTAATTGCGATAGGTGAGGAATATGTTTAAAAGGAATATTCAAATCATTTCTCACTATCATTTTTCAAAGAGAAGAAGGTTTTCAAGTGCAGAGCGATGAAAAAGTGATTTGTGCTATGATTCAGATAAATTTTAGAAACCTTGAAGGAGATTCAAAAGCAAATTGCAAACGATCAAGAGAAGAACTCAAACCGGTGATTCAGCAACCGACGAAGTGGAAGGCGAAGTGGAATTTGCAAAGCCCTAAATTCTCAATTTTCGAAAGGTATTTCTCGAGCTTTCTATTTTGTCATGGCTTCCGCATCGCATGATAGTTCTAGTGTAACTGTCGATTCTATGGACTTCATTCAAAGAAAATCAAAATATAATGCTTTGTCACAAGTACCGGATAGGGTTATAGTAGAAGAAGGGATTTTAGATTATATAGACTACAAAATCAAAGACTTAGGGTCTCTTGTGATCCATTCACAGCTAGGTCTATTATGTGGGAAGGATAAAAAGATCAAACTGGAATATAGCATTTTGGAGAAGAAGAAACTTCACAATGCGGTTTACTTCCTGGAGGATTTCATAGATGACCACATTAGAATCATTCTAAGTAGAGTTCATGGTGACAAGATGTACCTAGAGAGAACACATGATATCAATCCATAAGCTATTCATGTTGTCACCGGTTTCTGCAATATAGGGGAAGTGACAGCCCTAAGGAAGATCAACAAGAAGGAAATGTCCAAGTTCACTGGTTCAGTGAGCGATTCATGAGGAATGACTATTAATTCCATCAAGGATGACCTCGTGAAATATGCATGTATGGTGATTGGATACCGGACGTTCTTAGCCAACAGAATTAACTTTGTATCTGTTGCAGCGGTAAATGCCGCTTACCGAATGATCAAGGAAGATGCATCATTCGACCTCTCCACTAGTATGCAAAGGCAACTCCTGTTGAATCTGAAATCAATCAAACAGGATAATGCATTGAAGTTCAAGTTTGGTTAGCTACTGGTCAGATTATTCTTTTATTTCCAAGGATACTTCCTAGGAGTGGGAGACATTCAGTGGTTTGTGGACCAACCAGTTACCAAGTAGACCAAAGAAAGTCTACAAATAGTCAGAACCAGCTACCCTGATGTTCTGAACAAGTACTTTGATGAGTTCAGAGGCAAGAGGAGCCTGGGGATGAGGATATCCGGTGACATAGTCAAGAAGTATGAAGATGATATCTGCTTTATCATCAAAGTTGATTAATGCATAATGGAGGCCTTTGAGCCCAAACAGGAAGAAGTGGAGCCTATGGGCTATGAGGTGATGTATGATATGCTAGACAGGTATGCCTCTACCCTAATTGCCTCACCCCTAGATCCCAAGGCAAAGAGAACCGACACCTATCTGGAAAGGGTTGCACCGGTTGAAGAACCTCCTGAAAAGAAAGGAAAGGCAGTGCCTTCGGCATCGACACCAGTAATGACAGCCAGTCCCAAAGTGACCAAGCGGTCACCTACCAAAGTCTTTGAGAGAAAGAGGGAGACAAGGAATGCCTCACCAGACTCAGAAGAAACTGTCTGAGGAAAAACCTAAGAAGACAAGACAAGTAAAGAAAAAGACAAAGAATGAACCGACATCATTGGCACCGGTAAATATTGACATCTCCTCCTACAAACCTTTGACACATTGTCAAAGAACTATCAAAAACATTAGGAGAAAAGTGTTGAATGATTTGATTGATTGTTTTGATGATTTCAATGATGATGAAAAAGAAGAAATTGAAAAAGAAATCATTAAGTATTTATGTGTTAATGATTGGTCACCCTCAGAAATTAGATCTGAGACACCGAATTCTTTGTATAAGTCCCTAGATAATAAATGGCGCATTGCCATAAACAAAGAATAGGAAATTAGGAAGAAAGTTTTTGCTCAATACTTTGCTAACCTATCCAATTCAGAGTTATTTGATGTCATCAACCAAAATAAAGGACTCTTCTTCACCAAAAGAAGAAGACTCTGGTTGTTGGAAAGAAGAAGACTCTGGTTGTTGGAAGGAAGAATTGATGATGTTGCAAAAGACACTCATCTGCATATGACAACAACGGTTCATACCCATAAAGTGCTTCAAGCTAGCAAGAAGACTGAACAAGAACTGGCAGTGCCAGAACTGGATGAGGTGTTTGATGATGAAGGAAATCTGGTTGTTGAACCTATCGACACTATTGATGTTGATGCTCTAGATGGAGAGGATGTTGCTCAGGGTACACCATCGGAAGCAATAGGACATGAGAAGCAGGTAGAACATGAAGTAAAGTAAAAGGAAACTGAGGACAAAAAGGAGGAAGCAAAGAAGCAAGCGGAGAAGAAGAAAGCAAAAGAGGAGAAGAAGAAGAAGGATGAAGAGGAGAAAAAGAAGAAGGATGAAGAGGAGAAGAAGAAGAAGGATGAAGAGGAGAAAAAGAAGAAGGATGAAGAGGAGAAGAAGAAGAAAGAAGAGGACAAGAAGAAGGAGGATGAAGAGGAGAAGAAGAAGAAGGAAGAGGACAAGAAGAAGAAGGAAAAATATGAGGAGAAATGGAAACAAGAAGAATAGACAAAAGAAGAAGAGAAGAAAAGAAAAGAAGAGGAAGAAGAGAAAAAGAAACAAGAAGATGCAAGGAAGAAGAAAGAGGAAGAGGATGAGAAGAAGAGAAAGGAAGAGGAGAAGCGGAAGGAAGTAGAAAAGAAGAAGGAAGAGGAAGATAAGGCAGAGGAAAAGAGGAAAGAAATGGAGAAGAAGAAGGCAGAGGAGGATAAGGAAGAGGAAAAGACAAAAGAAGTGGAGAAGAAGAAGGCAGAGGAGGACAAGGAAGCAAAAGTGGCAAAGAGCACACAGATGGAGACTCCTAAGGCAACCAGTAGTCAAGCCAAACCGGCTAACCTCACCAGTCCTATTGACCTTCAGTCTGCAAGTGAAATGGAGCTACCGCAGAGCATCAAGGTTGCTCAAGAACACCTTGAAGTGATACAGAGGAAAAAGGAGCAAGATGTGATCCAAGTAGTGGTGGACACTCTTACTGGTTTGTTACCCGACACGAACCTTCCCAACACTAATTCATCATTGGCCCAATGGAAGCTCCTATGCACAGTAGTGGATGATCAAGTGTAGAGCTTAGAGGAGGTAGCAGAGGCAAATGCCAAGAAAGAGCATCAAAAGGCTCTCAACATTGCCCTAGTGAAGAAGCTTAATGAGCTCTGGTCTGAACTGCAAAAAGCACATATGGATATAAGGAATTCTCTAGATGAGAGGAATCTTCTACTCAGCAAGATTTGCCAACCCCATCTGTTCTATGATGATGTGCTTTCACAGAAGCAAAAGCTTCAATCTGATTTACAGTCATACATGAGCACCTTCAAGCTGCCATATGACTCCTTTACAACTTATGGGCAAACCGTTCATTGGTTTCATATCCAGTCTACCAAAATAGAGCATGAGATCAACACCCAGTCATGAGATTTGTAGGAGCTACAACTGGTTCTACTCCCACATCTGCAAATACTTCAGAAGTGCTATCTTAATCTGGATGCCTTAATGGAAACACAAGAGATGAGCACAATAGACGCCATGGAAGAATAGGTCTCCCAAATGCAGACAGAGAAAGAAGTAGCCACCTCCCTACTTGAGTCCTGGTCTATATCTATGAAACAATTTCTGTAGGACTTTAAATATGTTTTTGACAAGTTTTATTCTTTACTGTCATAAACACTTATCATTTTAATGAAACATGGGTTAGTCTATAATATTATTTTTGTCATTGTTGGCAAAGGGGGAGAAGTATAAATTTTGAAAGTTTTAATGTATACTTTCATGTTATTTCTATTAAGAAGTAGTATACATTGTATTTTCTACAAAAGGGATAGTGTATATGCTTAGGGGGAGTAATCTTGATTCTAGCATATTTATGTTGTAAAACACTTAGATGTCAAAATTTCCTAAGTGTTGCCATCAATGCCAAAGGGGGAGATTGTTGGCATTTTTTATGATAAAGTTGTGATTGTCATTGATGGACACCCACTTGCATTGAGATCATTTTTGTATGTATTAGTTAAAGCCCAACCGGTACATGTTCCAACCGGTATGATGCATTATAGTCATTAGACTATTGGTGTTTTGCAAAAAGTGATTACTGATCTGAAGTGGTATATTGACCCCAAGCAGTTCAAGGATCTCAAGCGGTATGAAGGATCAAAGCGGCAGAACACATATTTCCCAATCTTCATTTTGTCAAACCGGCAACTGGTATTCTGCTTGAACTGGTATTTTGTATGAACCGGTAATACTCTGTGATGAGTTACCAACCGGCATTTTGTGATGAGTTACCATCCACCAATTATTTGACGGTGCCGACACTTTAATGGTGCTTTTTCTGTCATGTTACCAGATACGTCTAGATGCATTGAACCTAAGAAATTGTATTGTAATCCTATTGGACCAACATGAAATCTAATTCCTTTATAAGGACATCATGTCTAGGGTTTTAGGTTGTTGCAAAAGTTGATGTTGTTGCTAGGGTTTAAGGTGGTTGAGGAGTTAGAGAAAGTATGAATGTGTAGAAGACTGAAGTAATGCTAGAATGCATTAGGAACGAGCTATCAAGGATCTAATCAAGCAATCTATGCTATTTTCTATATCACTCACTTGTTGATTACTCACATCTTCAACAAGTCTGTAGCCCTTAACCAAGTAGGCCCAAAAGCCTCTTGTAAATCCTCGAACAAGGTGGTTCACATCTGTGGATCTAAAACCCTCTAGCAAGGTAGTCTTTAATCAGAATTATCTCCTAATAGAGATTGAGATTCCTAACAGGATATGTTTTGGTAAAGAACATTGTAAGACCTTAACTGGTCTGACCTTAACCAGTCTGGTTCCTATTCTGCAGATAGTTACTTGTGAGTTCCATCTCACTGTGGTTTTTCCCATTTGGGTTTCCACGTCAAAATCTCTTATGTTATGGTGTTTGTACTTCTATGGGTAAATGCATTATTTTCTATTTGCTAAACTATTTTACCGGTTTGTCTGCTAAACTATTTTACCGGTTTACTGTTAGTCTAGCAAAGTGTTTAAGTGCAAAGATTTTTGGCATACTAATTCACCCCCACCTCTTAGTATTCATCAAACCTTTACCCTCTAAGGTAACCATGAGGTCTTCTCAAGCATTTAATGCTTCTTACCTCTCCTCTCAAGCAATCTTATGTTGACAACTATCACCATTTCATTGGTGAGAATTGCAAACATGGATTGATAACTTTCAATCCTGACCCTTGATTAGATCCTTCAATCTTGACCATCCATTGCCCTATTTTTCCTTTAAATAGAGCTCTCATTCCTCCATTTCTATCATGCAAGTCTTTAGCATCATACATATACTTAATTTTAGCCTCTCTTTGAAATAGAAATTAATCTAATAAGCATCTTAGAGTATTTCTATTATCATTAGCTTAAATCATATAACTAGTATATCATGTTAGGATAGTATTTTTAACTAACCTTGTCATCTTACTATCTAGTTTAGTTCATTTACTAGAATCATGCATAAATAGGATGCATTCATACTAAATTCGATCAAAAGCATCCCTCGTTCTTGCATTCATCATCTCTAAGTCACTTTGCTCAGTGATCTAGGAGCAAAGACATTGGCTTGAGGGACCTTGTGAGATAGAGAATCATGGAACACTCCTTGGGAAGTTGATCCATTCCTCATGGCTCCATAACTTGCACCAAGAGTCCCATGGGTGTGTGGGAAAGTCCTTGAAATATTTTCACATTTTGGATTTCATCGAACCACTTTTCCCACATACATTACCATGCAATTCTTAGTTCCATAGCCTGAAATAATAATAGAGTCATTAAAACCTCTCGCAGGTTAAGTAGTGGAAGGGGACACATGTTTGCATCTGTTAATAACTTAAACTCTAACATAAAACACAAAGAAAGCTATAATGACCATTAGATTAGTATTTTTGAAATTCTCCCATGGTTAGGGTTCTTTTTGCTTTATTTCCTATATTGACTAAAGTTTTTGGCTAACATCACGGAATTGAAATTAACGTTTAATGTCTATAGCGAAGATCAAGCAATGGTATAATTTATAATATTAAGTAAACAATGGGAAATCCAAAAGAGCTCATATGAACCCATTGGAGGCATATAAATTGGTACAATATTTGGATTTCACAGGTGATTCTTGTAGCGAAGCAGGTAGGTACCTTTGATCTCACTCACTATTTTGAATGAAAAATGGTTAAATTAGTGACAAAAGTTTGAATTGATTTTAATTAGCTTAAGATTTCAAGATATGCATGTACTAGTATATAGCACTTAGCAGTAATTCAAGAAATTTCGGTAGGAAGCCAAGAAATAGATGACATGGCCACACGAAAAATGGAATTTAAGAGGGAATTTGAGTGGAAATTTCTGCAAGTTATACCCAATACCAGATTTTATCTAGACATCCATTTGGGGGATTTAAGTCTTGAGGACATTATTGACAGAATGAGGGAACCAATCATGACAAAAGAAATGCAGAATATAGAAAGAAGTGGTTTAATTCAAGTCGCGAGGTTTCCTATTGCAGTAGAAGCTCATGAGTTGGTTAAGCAATGTATCCAACATTATGATTCCGAGTCAAGGCAGGTAGTCTTTAAACATAGGATATATGCATATTTAACACCTGGTGGGTTGAAAGAACTATTAGGGATTCTCACTACTCTAGCATGGATAGATAGAACTAGGGAATCTATAGAGCAAGATTTTAATAAGTCTAGGGAGGCTTGCAAAAGGAAGATAAGAGAAGAATGGTACATTAAGAAGAAAGGCAAGGTATTATCTAAATTTCCTAACATAGTGTTGAGAACAAATTTACATCCAGAAGTGGTCGCAACAATCACATTTCTGAGTAGGATCGTTGGCCTGGAGATCAGTGGCCAATTTCATGGGTGGATGTTCAGCTATATACAAAGTGTAAGGCAAAATTCAGGTGCATTTGACTGGGAAAAGTTTATTCATGACTCCATTTACCATTATATAGTGGAGACCTTTGGGAATTTCTATATGTCATCCTATTTAGTATATGCATGTGTTGTTAAATAAAATATTCAGGGATTGAATACTGTAGGTGTTCTAGGCACTATAGCAGGGCAAAATCTAGTGTATGTTTACTACCCACAACTCAAGAAGGATGAAGCCATATTAAATTATAAGGAGGTTAATGATTACTTCATAATGAAGATTGCCCGAGAGTTAGAAGGGAGACCCAAAGAGAGGGTACCTAAGGAAGTGAAAGATGTAATTCAATACTTTGGAGGATGGTATATACAGTTCCCTACTTGGTCTTATTTAAGAGAACAAGGGTTTTTGGGACAACCTTTTAAGTTTCCATGATATCCTTTAATCTAGGCATGATTGACAGAATATTATAAAAAAATGGAGTAGTTTCATAATACTTATTTGAGTTCACATAGAAAATTGGGGTTTAAGTTCCCGGTAAAGATGGGGGATTTAATATGCGGGTTGTTGGTGCCCAAAAATGGGTTTACACTAACTCAAAGGCAGAGACCAAGTTGTTTTCTCCTGATAATATCTATGGAAAGCCACTTCCAACTATTTAATATTCTTCAGACTTGGACCAACAATGACAAGGATGCTAGATCCTTCTACGCTTTAGGCTCTGCAAAACTAGGGAGGGTGATCCCCATGCTTATTTGTGATTTTATGCCACACTCACAAATCATGCATGAAATTAATTAGATAATCTCATATAATGACTCAACAATAAGGGAAACTGCTCAAGAATGGCAAATTCCTCAGTGATCCTCAACCCATTTGGAGCATGAGATGACTAATACATATGATAACGTTCATATAAAATGAAAGTATTCTGATTTTCAACTAGTTATAGCAAACCAGTGGTGATTTCGAATAGTAAATAAATACCTAGGCATTCACTTAACTATGATCAGTTCCTTAGTCCATTGGGTACGTGAATTCATATTGCATTAGACTGTACTTCTGACAGAATTTATCTAACAACATAAAATCAAAGATAATATTGCCTTACAATATATCATATTTGTAATCCCCACCCAAAACTACTTATCAAAATCCCTTTAAAGACCCCTATCACTCTACAATTTTATTCGAGCATTTAATTGACCTATTAGACCAAATCATGAACAAAAGTTTACACACACCACAATAGTGCAATGAATGATAAAATCCTTGATAATATGCATTCAAAACATGATATAACAATACATTGGAGAGAAATGGGTTTATATCATATATTCATTCATTAATTCCACTATCTCTATAAGAATACAATTCATACATAACTCCTTCAAGAACCTGCCAAAATCATAGACACAAGACTCTTTTCTATTTTTTGCTCTATAAAATAACCTCTTACAATCATTTTGTTTCACCTAGACTTTGCTATTTGGAAACAGAAATTTGGAACACATAAGGGACCAAAATTCTGAGCCCCGTCTCATAGCCCTGAATTCCCTTTTATAAAAAACAAGGGAGCAAACAAGCTTCAGGCCAGAGGAGACACCTGTCATCTAAGAATTACTATGCATAACCACATTCTATTATACAAAACAATCATCCTCGAACTTGCTTATACTGGATCAAAATTTGCAGCCACCTTCTTCAAAACTCATGATGAAAATTACCCCCATCTTGTCTTACGGGTTGCAAAATATTTGTCACTAGAAAAAAAAAATAGCTATGCAAACAGTTTATAGCTTTCTATTCATCATTTAAATACATGCTACTCTACGCACTGTAGTCTTCATTGGATGGCCAATTGAATTCATTACTTCATCTGCTTTTTCCCTATATGGAATATACTTAACGGCTACTTGGTTTGCCTCTCTTTCAAAAGTTTCAAAAAATAACCCCGTAGCAATTATCTTATCCGTACTATCTTTTAGCATATCCATATTTAGCCCATCACAAATCATTTCTACCTAGGTGTTGATGACTCTCTCTGCCTCTTCCTTCCAAGACTGCAAAGGCTTAACTGCCCCCTCTCTATCTTCAATATCTGGCAAAAAATTTTGTTCTAATTCACTAAAACTCTTCATCAACTCCCTTATCTTTCTTTCTATATTTTCCAACAGAATCTGGGATTCCTGCATTGATTTCACCAACAAATATGTTGGTTGGAGTGCATGTGGCTTCTCAGTATGAAATTTAGAAGCCATAGACATTATTCTAAGCTCATTTTCCCTTTGTAACCACTTTGTAATTAGGGGAATTGCCACTTCTTTATCATCATTAAACTTTTGAATAGCATCAAATAGTAAAGAATATAAGCTATGAATATTGTTTAACCTGCTTTCAATTTTCTCATTTAAATGAGTTAGTACAGAGCTAACTATATTCTTCTACTCCTCAATTGATTGTTTCTCTGATTATTTTAATTTAGTCTCTAATTCAATAATTTTCTCCAAAAGCTAAGACTCATTTGGTTCAGTTGATCTTGTAGTATCAGGCTCATCATCATCATCGTCATATGGGACTAATACCATGTCAGGTATATTAGTACTTATATTTAATTGACCTACTTCTTCTTTCTGGATCATAGGTGGTGACTTGGATGTTGATGGCTCAGACAGCCCTTCAAGTGCAGGATATGAAACCTTTATTTGTCCTTGCTCTAGGAATTGCACTCTCATTTGCAACTCCACACATCTTTTCTAAGATGCGTTATAATCATTAAAAATCTTGTCAAATTTGTTCATTAGCTTAGCCCTCTGAAGCTTCCTTTTTTGCACTTTCATGTGCCATCTTAGCAACATCAACATTCAATTTTGTAGCCTCTACACTTGATGTGTCAGTTGCTCTCTTTATAATCAAACTTCCCCTCAAGTTGGGGTTTAAATCACTGATGTCATGCTTCCTAGGTCCTTCCTCTAGTGCCCATATAGCCAAGGTTTCATAATCATCTACAAAGTCTGATCCTCTTAATGCTAACCCTGCTTCTTCCTCATTTGATTTCCTGATGGTGTCAAAAGCCACTGCATCTTCTATATCCCATTCTAGTAGTATCAAGACTCTAGCCTAACTTATAATTTTCCTGCCCTCATTAGCAGTGATTTCCTTGAACTCTTCCTTCATTTCACTTTTTACTTCCTCTTGGATTTCCTGGTCTAATCTATCTGGCTTTTGGGCCTTCCTCTCAAAAATCCTTCCTTTGTATTCCTCAACCTTTGTTTTCCATACTAGTTGTAAAAATGCTAGGATTTTTACAAATGCACCATCCTCAAGGAAGATATCACATGCTTCTTTTCTTGCATCTTTGAAGGCTTTACCCTGAATATCCAAGGGAGTAAGATCCAACTCCAAATTAGGAGGCAATACAAGAATACCCATTTTCATTTCTGCACTTGTTGCAACAAACCTATCTCCCTCCACCTAAGCTTCATCTTACCTTACTAGTGAAATGGATACAACTGATGGTGAGGGGCTTCTATCAAAATCTTCAAGATCAATGATCCCAACTCCTTGAAGAGGTTTAGTTGGTATCTTGGGGAAAGGCTTTGAACTCATTATCTTTTTGCCCTTTCTCCTTATCAATCTCCCACTGTCATTGCTACTATCCTCTTCCTCGCTTACTTCTTCTCTAACTCTTTTGTGAGGAGACTCCTGAACAGGCCTTTCTGCTACCACACTACTTTCTCTTTGGGATACAAGAGGTTGTGATCTTAATTGTTGTCGGCAATGAACTTCTTCAAGTCTAGCTAGCTTCTCCATTAAGACCTTCATTAAATTTATAACAAATTCAATCTTGGCATAGAATGGAGAAAGCTCCTTTAATGGATCATATTTTGGATCCATTTTCTAAATAGCAGCCCATAATTTTCTAAAAATTATCCACTTCTCCTTTCTCCATTCCTGCATCGTGTTGTCAAATTCATTCCCGATTAAGTCCTCTAGAAAATTATGCACATGGGGCAACAAAGATCCTCTTATTCTCTTTCTAAAAATGTTGTAAAAACCTTCAGGATCACTGTTTCTAGTTATACTTACCCCCAAATGATATGGAGCAAAGAATTTGTCAAAATGCCCATACCCTCCCTTTATAATCACAAAGTAAGGGATAATGGTGTAATCCAAGAAGAATGACCCTTTTCCTTTTCCTTTTAAATATTTGTCCTGAATACATCCAATTTGCCACATTACCTCAGCAAAACCCATTCTCAGAGGAACATTGAAAGGTAGTACATGAGGTTGTCTAGAGAAGCCATAGATTCTGATTACAGTACTTACAGAGTATGGGATAAAATCTCCCCAATTATGTTCAATTCTAGCAAGAGGTACCCTTTCCTTGGGTTTCACAAAATCATGCAACTCTTTAGGAATCCTTGGTGGATTCACTGTCAACCTTTGTCTTAATATAGAGGTAGAATTATTATCAAATCTTATAAAAATAGCCTCTTGTCTATCCCATGACATGTCTATGCTCCAGAGTTATATTGGAATCTCTTGATTATCTATTGTGCTTCTGAGGTTCATGGTACCCTTGAAATAATCTGCATTCCTTGAAAGGAACATATGCATGAGTAAAGAGTATCAGGAGAATTTAACCCCAACAACCTAATTCTTAATTTCTAATAACCCCTCATGAATCTTTTCCTCAAGATAAGGGCCAAAGTCAAAAACTACTATAAAATCTAGATGTTGTATTTTCATAGCCATGTACATGAAATCAAGCAGCATTACTGTAATGGGACCAAAACCCAATACTTGGCAAAAAGTGAAGAAAGTAGCTTGGAAATAGGGAGCGAAAGCACAATGGTGAGCAACTCCTCTGAACTAGGGCCAATATGATATGTTGTACTTCCCACTCTAGCTAAGTGCATTGGAAGGAAATTCTTTCTAATTAATTCCTTCATTTTGTAATATTCTTCCTTCTGTTCATTTAAATCTATTGGTAGTTGGTACCAGGCTAGGGGATGGCTCATATAAGTCAAAAATCTCTTGAAATTCTTCCCTTCATTTCCTCTGATAACCCTTGAAACTGGGTCATATCTGTCTGCCACAGCCTTAAGCAAATTGACATCCATAAAAACACCCGGTACTACCAACTTGCCCAAGTCATACTGCCAAGGACTAGATAATGGGGAATTTAATTTCCTTTGTCCATACCATAATTTGAAAATCTCTAACCCAGTTGCCAGTATATTAGCATCCACCAAATAGAATGCTTTGTCAGTCAACCCTTCCCCTAGAGTTTTTCCATCCACATACGTATGCCCCTATTGTTTATCATTTGTGGAAGGCTTTAATTGGTCCAAGAAATCATCATAAAGATTTCTCTTCAGATAATCCACCTCCCCTTAATGCTTCCATGCGGGAGGCATCTTCTACAACTAGGGCTTTCTACTAAATCTTCTAGTCTAGGACTTATCACAAGATTTTTAAATTTCCAAAGTAACTCAAAGAGATTTCACTATTTTCTATCTAATATCTTAACCCTAGAACAAATTGAATTTTCTTTTTGCAATCTTTCACAATTTTGTAATATCAATTCATTTCAAGAACATATGGAGAGCTCAGATAGACTTACTACTTTTGATTTTTGCTATAAATGACAATTCCGTGTCGCGGAGGGTCGCTTCAATCTCCTTCAGCAGCAGGAAATTCTTCAGAATTGCTATGAAATATTTTGTGAATGAAAAACCTTTAAGAGTCTTTTAATTATTTTTTCGGGAAAGGATGCAAATGTCTCATCAATCACTAATATTCAAGTGAGAAAAACAACGGCTCCTAGATTTGTAATTAAGAAGTTTGAAAACTAGCCGTCAATCATCTTCCTAGTTGGCCAATCCAATGATCATCTCCTTGTTGACTCATCACTTGTTCTTTCATCTGTATCAATGGCCCCACAAAATCATGACATGTCAGCAAAACCTCCTCTTTCTGTCGAATTCTGTCAGCAGCCCCACTGTAGGTCTTTCTTGCCAATTTGAGATACGTGGCATCATCCCGCGATGCCGCGATCCATAACCACCTTGCAACTTCCATTGTGGGAGTATGAGGTTCATCTGATCTGTTCAATATTTACCCCTTTACATACTACCCGTCAACTCCTTCAGGACTTAAAAGTTGAGCACCTTTTACCTCAGGATAAAACATCCTCGTTCATTCTGGAGCATGTGCAAATTCATGGGACTGTTAGTAGACCAACCTTTACCGCCTACAAACTGGTATTACAAAGCTTTTGTTTGGTTATGCTGCTAACCCTGTCGGTTTCTGCCAATAACACGTGGCACAATCTCGGGATGCCACGATCATTAAAATCCTCACATCTCTGACTACGGAGAAGCGCTAGCCATTGGATCTATCCTTTCTTTAATAGATGGTCGGGGTATTTGGTACTTGCCAGACTTAGGAAAATACAAGTGCAGGAATAAATATTTTAAAAGGGGACTAGTTATAGAGAATTTCATGCTGATGACTTAGGAAAAGCATACTTTACGAACCAGTTAACCAATATTTTGCCTAGAGAATGAAAATGGCCCCTCGAATGAAAGTAGAACCCTCTGCCTTAAGTGAGAAAAAGGTAACAACAGAATATAATAGGGGCCAAAAACATACTTTCAAACCACTTTTCAATCATAAAATACACAACCCTTGTAGCCCTAAACCCTGATATTTTGACCAAGGGAAAAATAAAACCAGGATGACCAAATTTTGCCAAACACAATTTTAGGTCCTATCATGGGTCATTAAAGAATGCCAAGAGGAAAAAAGAAGATTTATTATCCAGGCATTTGTAGTATTTTCAATATGCAAGAAAGGATTATGATCCTCTAGAAAAGATAGGAAAATACATTGCTAGAAAGGTGAAACGTATCTCTGACATTAGAGGATTACTAGATAGATTTTGAAGACGAGAAGGAAGTTACAAAGAGGAAATTTTATCAGAGGTTAACATTAAGCCAACTAAGAAAGTTGAAACCTGATAAGACAGGGATAGAAGTACCCCTTGAAATTTTTGAAGATGATGAAGAAATCATAAGACTAGATTACATAACTGACAATGTGGAACAAAGACCCATAGTTGAACCCAGACCCAATGAGCCTATGGTAGTGTCTATGGAACAAGTTAATCGGCCTGTTATTGAATCAACTAAGACGTGGTTAGATGAAAACAAGACTAGAATGATTGAGAAGGGTAATAAACTCTATGTTAAGAGAAAGACAAAGAGGATAGATGAAGATAATGCAAATTTCTTAATTCATAAAAGGATAATTGATATGACTAAAATAATAGAACCTGGTATTACACTGGCTGAGGATATAAGTCAAGAAGGAGTTGAAGTGGTTACCATTGATCTAGATCTAAATAAAATAGTGAAGAGTAAGATGGTAGAGCCTCAAGATCAAATTAAAAGGAATATGCAGTCATCCACATCTGGAGTAGTTGGAGAAATAATGGTGCAATCTAATCAAATATTAAGGGTTCTACCAATAACTATTTCTCAGTTCACAACTCATTTGTTCACTTCTCCATCATCCGTAAATAATGCCTTGGGATCCATAGTGGGGATGGTTAGTACTGGTAGAGAAGAAGTATATTTATGGTTCTATAATGATTTGGAATGGGTATTCAAGAAGAATCGAAAGGGTAATCTAGAAGAGTTGAGGAAGAAAATAGAACAAGGGAATTTCCCCCAAAAGTCATCAACTAAAATACTCACTACCATGAAAGTAAAAATTCAAAGCATGGTGGAGAATTTTATCAATATAGATGCATGTTCCACGAAGTCAGAAGGGGAAAGAGTTGAAGAATAGGACATATTGCCCTTAAATGACAACTTGCCCGCAAAGGAGCAAGAAAGAGAAGGTGAAGATATTATTTTAGGCCAAAATGACCCAAGTGAGCAAGCAGAAATGAGTGGAAGAATGTAGACCTCAGAAGGAAAAGAGAAGCAAGATGAAAGAAAATCAAATGAAGATCAAAGGATAGAAGGGTTAGAAATCCCATAGCAGGGAGAGCAAGAATTGCCATAGAATCCTCAGGGAAGTAAAGGTAGTGGTGATGGTGTGGTGACATTTGAAAAATTACTAAGTAGATAGTGGAGAAAATCAAGAAATTCAAGAAGGAAATGTAGAAATAGGAACATCCCAGCATAATGAGATGGAAAACCCTACAGTGGATAAAGAAGAGAAAATAGATCAGCAACAATCTGAAGATGGCGTGCGGGAAAATTTTAGAAAAGTGGAAACACCTCATAAGAGGAAAGTCATAGTAACAGCAGAAAGTGGAAATATTCCCGATTGGCTAAAACAACAAAGGGTGCCTAAAGAACAAGTAAAGATAGTCCCTCTAGAATTCAATAGCCTATTATCTGATGCACCAAGTGTCAAGCGAAGGAGGAAAGCGAAGGTGAGATATGCTATGTGCCTAAATGCGGAAGGAGAGAAAGAATTTCATATTGTAGATCCCATAGCTAATAAAGATAAAGAAGAATTAATAACACATGATTATCAAATAACTACAGTGCAATTGGGTAAACCTTCCAAATTTGAAGGTTCGAGGATAACTCGAAAAGGAATAGAAATTTGGGAAGACAGATTGAAGAAGGACCAAAGGAAGTTGAAGGATAAAAAATCTCAGATAGAACATTTGGTGCAATTTATAAGGAGTATTATTAAGAAAGGGGATGCTCCACAAAAGATTCCTACTCATCTCATGTTTATGTCATAGGAAGAAGTAGAGGCAGTAAGTACCTTAAAGCGGTAAGGTTGAAATGATTGATGAATGGATCAGTGAAACATTAGCTTTTACTAAAGCATCATTAGAAGTGCCTATGAGTAGATATATTACATGGAATAAATTAAGAGGATAGCTCGTGTGAGGCCCTACCCCAAGTCGTCATAGCATTTCAGTTATTTTCATGTTGGACCTACTATTGATACTACATTTTGATGCATTATGGACATAGATTTTATATGATCCAGTGTTTGGATAACATTGATATGATTATGTCATTTAATTTGATTTGTAGTACTTTGTTTGGATGCTAGAAAATTATGGATGCATGCTCTATAAACAATTTAATTCCATGATGATTATGATGATTCCATTTAGTAGATTATTTTATGTGGATGTTATTAGATAATTGGAAACTTGATTATTATAAATGAAATTGTATGCAATGTTTGAATTGTATTCTTTCCATATGATAATATTATATGTGATTTTTGGAATTACTAATGTGAAAAGTGAGATGTGCAGGAAAATTATTCCATGTGACCATGAAAATTATCCTAGTATGGTCCCAAGAAAGTCTTGGATAGGGAGCCATTAGAAAGGTCAACCCAGGGTTGACCTGTAGGTAAACTTTGGGTGAGTTTCTAGGGGGTTAAACTAAGTCCTAGGGTAAAGTTAGGAGCATTTTTAGTGGGTCATATGATGCACCTATGGATGAAGGAAAAATTTATCCATGTGTCCACTCCCTAGAGACTATTTAGCCACCCCAAAAGTTGAGTTTTTCAAGTTGGCCAAATTTCAACTTTTGAGGAGCCTACCTAGGTTAGACAACCCTCCTCATGAGTGACATTGTTCTTCCCCATTTCCTTTTACCTTTTTGAGGTGCCTTGGCTAGAGAGTTTGTAAGGTGTTGGGAAGATCAACCTATGAACATCCTTCACCCTTCCCAAGAGGGTTGGGAAGAGTGAGGAGTGTCTTCTTAGAGAATAGTTTGGGAGGGAGAAGTTGGATCACCCACTCCCTATTTTTGGAGACTGAGATTCTTGAGTAGTTTTGTAAGTTAGTTTTTTTTGGAGATTTTTGGCTAAGTCTTGAGGGGAAAAGATAGTGGATTTGGGCAGCTCTTCTACAAGATTCATCATCCTTTTGGCAGATTTAAGGTTGGTTGTTTTCTAGCTCTTGTATGTTGTTTGTATTTTGAGAAGATTGCTTGTTATAGTTGTTGTCATTGTTGATATCTTAGTGTGTTAGGAAGATGTTGAGATTCTTCCCTATGTGTTTATTTCTTTTGTTATTGTGATTTGTGAGTTGTTTTGGGTGTTCAAGACCATACTCACCCTTGGGAGGGAAGAGTAGCCTTGGGGTGAAGGGTTGTTTGAAAACCTATGAGTGTAGAGGCTCTCTTTGGAAGAGAGTGGTTTACAAGGGATTCATGGGACCCTTGTTGCATAGTGTTTTCTTATGCAATGGGGGTCATAAGGGGATTTTGTTGGCTTGTATGCCTTGGGGATCATAAGGGATTTATGGGACAAGTTTGGAACTTGTGGATACTTTTCTTGGTAGCCTTGCAATAGCATTATGTTCTCCTATTTGCAAGATTCTCCTCTATGTATTGTTGGCAAATGCACACTCCAATGATAAATTGTATGTGATTGAAGGTATTGTCATTGATGGCAACCTTACAATCCTATGGCACTGGTAGGCATCGACAGGCATTGACAGTGGCAAAGATGTTTACCGGCACCCCAGCTGATAGGATTTTATTTTGTATTTAATTGTAAAATCTTTTTTGTAAAGCCAACAAGGAGAATTGTAAAAGGAAGCATATAAGTATGAGATCTTGTAGACCATTTAAGAATTTAATGGATGTATGGAATATAATAGGTAGATGCGAATATTAAGGCAGATTGTGGAATAAGGTTTATGGAAGTTGTATGAGCTTAATCTGGTACTGAACCTCGCATAGAAAATTCTGAACCGAAACAATACATGATATTGGATTTACATAATCCATTTTTGTAAGTCAGTGAGACTTCCCTTTTGTATTTAAGCAGTGAGCTTTAGGTAGTTGGCCTTCCTGCATGTGCAAGCCCCTATTGTAAGTAATATTCATTTATTGGTCAGTGAGCGAATATTGTGGGTCACAATATCCCACCAAATTTTTTCCCACACTGGGTTTCATCATTAAAAATATTGTGTTATGGTGTGCTTTCTATGTTGTGGTTGTTAATCTTATTTACTGCATTATTTATGGTTCACCAGTACACTGTTTTGGCATGCAATTCATTTAATAAGTTAAGAAAATCCATCAACCGGTTAGATACTGATTCGCCCCCCCCTCTCAGTATCTTTGGGAATCCTAACAATTGGTATCAGAGCCTAGTCCTCTATTTTCAAAATCCTAACAGCTTGAGGAAGATTCTGACACCGGTACAGATGAAAAACTTGAGAAAGCAATTGGAAACAACTCTTGCAGATTATGATGCAGAAAAGTTGAAGAATATGAAACTTGAAGATGATCTGAAGGCTACATAGGAAATCATTCAAGGACTTCAAGTAAATCTCACTATTGCTAGGAACAAAAGAAGAGAACTTCATGAGAAGATACATAGTGATGATGATGAAAAAGAAACTCTTAATGATCTTATAAGAAAGATGAAGCAAGAAAACATGGCCTTGAGGAATGAGATGCAAGATATGACTATGAGATTTTGTAAAGACACTGAAGACCGAAAGAAGAATGAAGAAGACTTGACTAGGAGAATCAATGATGCTGGAAATGAAAATCTAAGATTCAGTCATGAAAATGATATGTTGAAGACAGATATAATTCACTTGGAGCATGATTAAATTGAACTCATGAGACAAAAAGATTTCTTAGAAAATGAGTTGGCTACTGCAAATCAACACAAGGAGAAATTCAAGAAAAGTTCATAGGAACTTGATGACATGTTGAAAAATCACAAACCTAATGGAGATACTAATGGTCTCGGCTTTGAAGTTGGTGAAAGCTCTGGTACTACAAACAATCATGGTCACAATAAACTGGTAAGACAACCCAATGCCTACAAATTCAATGGAAAATGATTTAACTATAACAAGTATGGTCATAGAGAAAATCAGTGTAGATCTAGAAATTATCAGAACACCAATGCACCCACTGGTCAATGTTCTAAATGCAACAAAGTTGGTCATAATTCATAAAATTGTATAATGAATATAAGATGTTATGTTTATGGAAGATTTGGACACTTATCTAATCAATGTAGAACACATGCCGACATAGGATATGGAAAAGCTATTCAGAAAAATAATGTGACTTGTTATGCTTGTAACAAGATTGGATATATTGCAAAATTCTGTAGAAGTAAGGCATCACCGACAAATAACAAAGGACCCAGTTTGAAAAGTAAAGAGAAGGTTGAAGAGGTAAAACAAGAATTCTCAAAACAATGGATTAGAAAGTCAGATCAGAATGTTAATGAAGTTATTCCTTCACCAGTAGAATAGAGTAACACTCCACCGACAGGAGATTATTCATCTAACTAAAAAGAACCTTTTTGGGGGTATGGCAACAAATTGAAAAACATGCTAATTTACCCTCGGTTGATTGTGAGAAGTTGAAATACTTCTTTACCGGAAGATGTGTTAAGTTTCACTTAACCGGCAAGAATTTAATGCGGTAGTTGAAGGAAATGACATTATAAAGCAAGTGTTTTGGCTCTTTTTCATTCAGCAAGAATTCAAATTTCCTTAGAGCACAAAAATCCTGAGTGAAGGCATCCATAGTGAGAAGTAAAGTGAATCATTCAAGCATTCAAACCTAAAGGTAGATTAAGGTATTTATACAATGGCTTCCTCCTTTGCACCTGAATTCATTGTAAACCCTATTGTAATTGAAGTGATTAAACGCCCTAGGCCCGTATTTAAAATTATTCCCAAAATTGCGAAGAAATATGATACACTAGGAGCATTTTCAAAAATACCCAAAGGAGTTGCTTATGCTGAGGATCCTAGAATTTACATACATTGTCATATTGAAGAACTATGAGTTGAAGAGATTATGAACATGTATAGAACTGTAATATGTGATGAAAGTGGAAATGTGAAACTGGAACATAATATAGTTGAAACCCTAGGTTTTGTGGAGATTCTTAGTATCCCTGATTTTCCAAAGGATGTTATAAGGATTGTGTTAAGAAGAGTACATGGGGAGTTCTTTTGGTTGGATTACATTCACAAGATAACAAAAGAAGCAGTTAGGCCAGTGGCAGGCTTACCTTCCACCGGTAGCAGGCCTGACAAAACTAAAAAGGTTCCAAATGACACTGTAATGGCCCTAACCAGTGCAACCTTTGATAAGAGATCCTTGAGAGCCAATGATGTAAATGATATCAATGTAAAATTCATTAGCATGATTCTTGGATACAAAGTTACACATGCCAACAGATTAAACTCCATTTCTAGCTTATGTATCAAAAGTGCTTATGACATGGTAAACAACAATACAAAGATTGACATATGCAAATGGTTAAAAGATGAGATAATAGACAATCTGAAGAAAATCAAAGGGGAAAAGAAAGGGACATTCAGATTTGGCAACTTAATTGCATGCTTATTGCTATATATCACCAAGGAAGTTCTCGGTATTGGTAGAAAGGATTTTGGATTTGACATACCGGTAGGAAAATAACTTCTGGATATTTTAAACAACATGGGAGATGATAGGGAGAAGAACATTAATGAACATTTTTAGGCACTAAAGGCTAGGATGAAAATCAGGATAAGGCTATCTCAAGCTATAGTTGATAAATATCAAAAGGAGATATGCTTTGTGATAAAGAAAGATGAAATCTGGATGGAGGCAGTGGTTCTGAGGACATTTTGGGTTACAAAAATGTGATATGAAGCTGATGAGAACATAATAGAAACTTATGCAAAAGCACTTCTAGAAGCCCCTAAAGAACCAACAGAAGAAGTATTTGGAAATGCGGAAATAATTGAAAGCAAAGTTCAATCACAGAAAAGAATAAAGAAAATTGAACAAATAGTTAGAAAAGGAACAAGGCAAGCAAAAGCAATCAAGGAAGACATATTGAATAAAACTGGTATTAAGGAGAGTGACTTAGAAGGATTACAACCGAAAACACATCTTTCACCAGTTGGTACCTCCTCTGACATTGAAATACCGATAAAGTTTAAAAGGGTAGTAAGAAAAAGATTTAACCTTCACTAGTACCCGCTCCTACACCTAAGATAACAAGACAGAAACAATAGGTAGTTAGGCCTCCAACAAACAAGATAACTCCAAGAAAGAAGAAAGTAAAACAAGTTGTTCCTCCACTTGACAGTCTTCTACATGAAATAACTAAAGATGGTAACTTATCAAACATTAGAAAGTTGTATAATACTGTAGACACCCAAAAATGGTCAACGCTTGCGAGGTCATACTTTAACATTTGCGCATTGCCTCATTTTAGGTTTTTGCGTCGCATTAACATTTCTCCTATGTTACGCACTTGGTTTTTATCATTTGCGAACATCGAGTCATTCTTCTACAGTTCTTCAGTCACCTCGTCCTCAAATTTGGTCTTGTCAACAACATAATCTAGTCATGATTTTGATAGATTTTATCTTATTGCATCAATGTGCGTGCTAATTTCGCATCAATTTGGACATCGTCAATCCTAATTAGGGTTTTGTCCTCTTATCAATCCTATCAATCTTGCGATCGTTGTCCTCCTGTCAATCTTATCAATTTTATCATCAATCTTATCATTTTGGACATTGTCAATCCTAATTAGGGTTTTGTCCTATTTTCAATCTTATCATTTGGCGATCGGTTTATCAATCTTGTCGATTTATCATCAATCCTTCAATCTTGTCATCTTGCGATTGATTTGTCATCGATCGTGGTCATGTCTAATCTTGTCATCTTGCAATCTATTTTGTCAATTTTGTCATTTTTCAACCGATTTGTCATCGATCGTTATCTGTCTCAATTATGTCAATTTGGATCAATTTGTCATTGTTCCTCATCAATTGGCACATCTATCAATCAAATCATTTTGTCGCATTGGTCATTTATCAAATCAAATCATGATCAAGTCAATTATAGACCTAATTGTCATCCTCGCATTTCTAATTCGCCTTCTAGGGTTTTATGATTTAATCATTTAACCTAATGTGTCATTTCTTCCTTTAGGATTAATAAATTATTTATTAATCCTAAGTTTTCTCATTACAATTAAATATTCATTTAATTGGCTAATTATTCCTCTTTGTGAGTGAATTAATTAATAAATGAAAAATTATTGATTAATTCATTAATTTCTAATTTCCTATTTTCATTATTCTCTAATTTCCTAATTTCTTAATTCTTAAATTCAATTTTCTCCTATTTCTTTCCTAAATTTATGGCAATGACATAGAAATTTGTCATAGAATTTGTCATAAATTGTCATAAAATTCTTGACATAGAAATTTGTCATAGAATTTGTCATAAAATGTCATAAAATGTCATAAATTCTTGACATAGAAATTTGTCATGAATTGTCATAAGCTTTGCATAGCAATTTGTCATAGATATGTCATAATTTTGCTATTCTTGATTTGAATTTCTATTTGAATCACTATCATGCTAATTTGTTCATTTCTCCAATTCTTCTATAAATTGGATGATTTTCTTCAATCAAATCCCTTGAATCTTGATCCTTCATGAATCCGAATTTCTATAAAACTACCGAACTTTCATTTCTAGTACTCTTGAACTTTCTTGCTTTCAATTGTATGTGCACTTGTAGGTGAGATCCACAAACCCATTGAAGAGGAAAGAACAACAATGGAGCCGCATGGAAGGAGTGTTCAATTCTATGTCTGGTTTGCATAATTTTCATTTTGAATACTTTGTTTTCATACCTCCATTGAATGTGCTTTGGAATTAGGTTCATTTCAATGAGTATTCTTATGATTGAGCTATCATGTCTAGTGTTTTGATTGATCTACTTGTTTTGATGATTCCTAATCTTCTATGCTACATTAACTGGTGAACCCGACGTGAAATACTAACCTTCTAACCCCTCTACTATGTTTTGGAGTGTTTCTAAGTTGATTTGCAGGTCAAAAACCCAAAAACAGGGCCGTGTAGGGTATTCTGGAGACTTCTGCGCTTGTGTGAAGCATCTTGCGCCTGTGTTGAAGAATCTTGCACCTGTGTCAAGACATTCTGCGCTTGTGTCAGACATCTTGCGCCTGTGTCCTGACTTCTGCGCCTGTGTAAAGTCCAGATCAGAGGTGAAAAATGCAGTTTTTACTTGAAAAATTTTATATGTTTTAGTAAATTGCAATTTTGAGGGTCTTTTTGGTGCATTTGTGGACAAATATGGTGCATGGAAACATGACGAGAGATCATTGATGTTTCTGAAATTTGGTTCTAGATTATTTGAATACCTTTCCAACGCATCAAACGGTTTGTAATTCAGAGCTAGGATGAGAAAGTTATGCCTTCTCAAAGTGGACTGAAATTGTAATCTGGTTTTCATAAATTAAATCATCTGTGCTTTAGATTTTGGTACTAATTATTTGTGCAGGATCTTGGCATATGCATGACAAAGACTACAAATCAAACTACTAACATGTGTTATGCAGATTCGATGGTCAAAGACAACAAATCAAACATCTAACTAGGGTTTTGCAGGTTGCCTTGGAGAAAACAACCAAATTGTGTGTTTGAGTTTTTTAATTAGGTACTTAGTGATTTATAAATAGGTGGAAATGAACCTTTTTTTGCTTTGTTTGTTAAGTATGACATTGGAGTAGGAGAGTATGCTCTCATCCTTCTTAGGGTAATCAGAAATCCAGATCTTCGATACCATGCTTGTGTTGTTGATTGAGTGTCTCCATTAGAGGGCCTGCCTTCCCAACCACTTTGCTTTAGCAAGCAAGTGATAATCGTGAGAAGGGAACGACCCAAAGTGAGTACGGCTAGAATTCCTTGGCATTCTAACTCACTATAAAAAAATACCTGATGAGCGAAAGCTTTGAAGGAAGTGTTACGTGGGAATTGCAGTTGCTTGGGAAGTGATGACCCTTGAACTCTTTCTCATATCAACATCTAAGTAGGGCCTCTTGGTCTATATCGTGCTTGCACGACTACATTTGTTTGGTATCTTGATGGGCTTAATGTCTCAATCATGCCTGCCTGACATCAAGGGGTAATGCTTAACAAAAATCCTTACTACATACCTTGTTTTTAGAGGCCAAAAACCCTTCTAGTTGCTTGAGAAGGACAAATTCAGATACTTGGAAGAGATACTAAGTTCGCCATGGGGAGATTCCATGGGGACTGATGCTTGGCTGCCCTGAGAAGTGAGTGCCGTGGAGGGGAGCCCATGGGGTCAAGCATCTATGTATTCTCCTTGAATCCCATAATGAGTCTACCTCTCAAGTACCTAATGTCTTTGCCTACCATAAGAAATGTGGAAATGAGCATGATTGTCTTGAGTCTAAGTTGCAATATCTTGTATTCTTTGATTGTCAAAAGTTGAATTGCATCCCCTTTCAAAAGAAAAACACATTGATCTAGCATAAGATTTAAACACAAGAGACATTCATCCAACAAAAGTTCAACAAGATTCAAAGATCATATTCCTAAAGCATGGTTATCCAACATTGTTCAAAAACTTGTCTCAACTCTTATGTCACTTACATTTAGGTTCATCCTAGGTTGCATTTTTCAAAGTCATTATCAAGTATCAAAGTTAGGTTTCACCTAAGTCATACTTCTTTTGCATATCAATAGAAGTCATCCATTTGCATATGTCCTCTTGCATAAGAGTAATATCATTTCATAATTAAACCTTAGATTTTGTCTTAGGTTGACATTGTCATATCATATTAAGATCATTTGCATACTAAATTGTCTTTTTGCATATAGTATCAAACCTAGGTCTTGTCATACTTGAGCAATCCAAATCTTTGATAAACCCTAAGTCATTGTTAGGAAGTCTAGACCTTATCAAACCTTTTGTCCTTTTGTCATCAATATCATTTCGTCAAACCTAGCTTAGTATCCAAGCATATAGGGGAGACATTGTCATCTTATCCTTTGTCACTTAAGTCCTTTTGTCCTTTGAGGTCTAGACATCATTTCAATTTCCTAAGGGTCCCTCTCTTAGATTTGCATTCATAAGTTTGTCAAAATCTTCAAAAACAACAAAAACATAGATTGCATTCTTAACATAGATTGCATTTTCATCTTTTTAGTTTGCATTTAGTTGCATATCATATATTATCCTTGAAAAATTCCAAAAATATTGCATTTGCATAAGTGACATGTCTATTGAAACAAGGTTCCAAGCACCAATGATGCAACAAAGTTTGACATATCAACCGACAATGCAATCACAATTCTATCCAACCCAACAACAAGGCAATATCAATCAAACTTATCATGATGAAACAAGTCTCCAAATACAAAAACTAGAGGAGAAACTAGCTCAAGAATAAGAGATTTTCGAACAAAGAGTGAAAAACAGTGAGAAGATTAGATCACAAATGTCCAAAGTGTTTCAAAAATTTCCAGGCCAAAATCCAAATATTGAGCCAATTGATGTAAGATCTCTTCTTGAATGATCAGACATACCAGCTCTCCTCTCCCAAATAGAGATGATGAAACGATTACAAGAAAAGAGACAACATCAATTTCAACATTATGTACCTCCACAACAAGAACAAGGTGTTTTCTATCAATCAGGTTTTCGACCATCACAACCAATGGTCCAACATATGCAACCAACACAATCAATGGTCCAATTTCAACAATATGTCCAACCAACTATACAATGTCCACAAATAGTCCAACCGATGGTGGAATATCAACAAGTTCAAGTTCAATCAACATATCAATGTCAACAACCACGACCAAACATTCAAAAACAAAGGTTGCAACACACACCAAGCCAAGTTTCAAACATGTCAAACCAATTTGATCAACATTTAGTTCGAAATCAAAACATGACATCAAATCAAAAACAAGTTCAAATTCCAAGTCCAACTATGTCAAAACCTCGAAAGAAAGGTGGCCTTATTGCAATGCTCTTAAGGAAATGACTAAGTGAGTCTTTTGAGGAAGATAAAGATAATACACTTATGTCTAGCAATGCCTCATCCCCTCACAAGCAAATTGACTCTCCAGTGGCATCTATCCCTACACCTTTAAAAGTTTCATATGAACCTTCCATATTGTCCTCATCAAACAATACACCCAAGGATGCAATTATCCAAGAGCTATCCATAATTGATTTCCACGATAATCCAATTCATGATGCACATCCTTGTCATGTTTCAGAAATTCAAGACCCAATGCAACCATGCACTTTATTGTCGTTACCTATTTTAGAGGACCCCATTCGAAGTCCCTCTTCCTCATGTTCAAGCATTAATTCCTTGCTAGAATCCATCACAAATGTTCAAAGTGCATTTCCTTCATGCCAAAGCATTGATTCCTTGTCAGAATCCCCCAGGCATATCCAAAGTCCAACCCCATGTCAAGAGGATAATTTAGAGCACGAAGAAATGAGTCCTAAAGCAAATCAAGATCAAGATCCTGAAAACTTATCATCCCATCCAATTGTGGACCAGGACCCCATCTTCCCAGAAACTCATGATGATTCTCCTATTCTTGTCCATCATATCCAAAGTCCTATTGACACTCCATTTGTCGAGCAAGATCAAGATATCCCAGTTCATCCAATCCCAAATGATCCCCTTCCATTTCATGAACACAATGTCCTTTCAAATCCCATTGATATTCCACTTACTCAAAAAGATCAAGATATCCCTTCCATTCTTTCCGATGATCCCATTAAAAGTCAAGAGCAAAGCACCTTTAAAGAAGATTCCAATGATCTTCCTCCTTGTCAAGATCAAATCATTCCTTCAGATCCTCCACAAGATCCACTTGTTCCTCCATCTCCTGGTCCTAATCCAACATATTCACTCCAAGATCGCATTTCTTTTGATGATCCCATTATTCCCCCCATTCTATCTCTTGAAGAGCCTATCATTGAGCCTTGTACACTACACAATCCTAATCCCCCTCATGATCCTGATACCCCTCATGATTCTAACGTGTCAGTGCAAGATGTTCATGAACCCTCGACATGCATAATGGGTTCTTCCACTTTGGTGCAATCCGATCCATTTCAAGATCTCATTGTTTCTCTCATATCATATCCACCTCATAATGGACTCGCGTCTTCTTCCCAAAGAAAAGAGTGTCCTATTAGTCAAAATATTGATAAAGGCAAAGGAGTAGATCTCTATAAGCAAGAACCCCTACATGTGAAAGAATATACTAATGGTCATGGTTACATAACTCACTCTCAAGGCGTTGGTATTCCTTCAAAGTCAAAATCCAAATGTCCACCTTCCCCATCATCGCTTCCATCCATTCTAGGTCCCTATATCCCTCCATCTCCTATGCAACATCAGCAAAGGCACACATCTTGGAGAACCTTCCATCCATCCCACAGGCCTCCATATCATTCCCATCCACATCGACATTCATTCCCTCTTCCAAGCGATCTGGATGCCAAGCATAAAAGTCATAAGTCTAGAAGTCCACATGTATTCAAGGATCAACATGTCCAATATAATCAACATGTCAAAGCAAAGAACAATATGATCTATAAAGAAAAAGAAATATCCAAAAGGCCACAAAGGCCCATTGAGAAAAATAAAGCAAAGTTCAAATCTATATGGGTTCCTAAATCCCTTGTGCAAGTAATGCACTCCAAGGAATCACAAAAGAATGAAAAATCAAAAACCATGTGGATTCCCAAGAAGCTCCTTGAAGCCCAAAGAGAAACATCAAACTTGGCATCTAAAATTGTTGTTCCTCCATCCAAATTTTCCAAGTCTATTTCTCCACCACCTTCTTCATCCATGTTGGGCCCTTATGTCCCAAAATCCCAAGCCTTTCTTCCGTCAAAATCTCAATATCCAAAATACATCTTTCCTCCATCAATCCATCACCCCTCAAGGTGTGTGCCAATGTTGATCTTGCCTTCATTTTCATCCAATAAAGCCCAATTCTTCCAATACCCTATCCATTATCCAATGCATATTTTCCATCCTTCCATCCCTCTGGTCCAATCCTTTGCATAAATCCTTGCCTTAGTTTCATATTATTTTCCATGTCCTTATCCTACCAACGTCTTTGAGCATACTTTTAAAGGTCATGGTCCATTCTTTTCAAGGCTACTATCCAAATAAAAAGATGCTTGAGTCCTTCTTCCATCCCCTATCATGTGTCCATCTTCTTCTGAAAAAGTCAAAATACAAAAAAAGGAAAAAGTGAAAAAAGACAAAAAAAGAAAAGAAAAAGTAAAAGCAAAATAATTCGTCCACTGGTGAAAACCTGGCAAACAGGCGCCTTGGGCAAGTACCATGATGAAAACCTGGCAAACAGGCGTCATGCGTAATTTATGAACTTCTTGCACGCCACACTTGGGGGCAGATTCCCTTCTTCATATCCTATTGCCCTTCATTATCCTATCATACTATGTCATTACCCTTCATATCCTATTGTCCCTCATGTCCAATTTCCTCTTTCCACCTTTGATCTTGACAAGGCTGAGAATAATCATGAGCATCACGCATCTTGTTTGCAGCTTTTAGTCTATCATAGCTTTTGGTCATTTATCCATTTTCTTATTACAACCTTTCATCCATATTCCCTACCTTATTGCAACTTTCTACCATTATCCCATAGCCAATCCCAACCTTCAGTCCATGTCCCTTATCCATTCTTGGTCTTGCTTATCCTATCCATATCTTATCACTATCCATACACTCTTTTTCATTCCTTGATCTTGATCTGACGTAAGGACGTGAAATGCAAAATTTAAACATGGTTTCAAAAACCTCTTGACATGTCCCTCATGCCATGTTCCTGCTTTACATTATCATATCCAGTCTCTTGTCCCATCACGCCATAGCCCTTGAAACTTGCATCCGTATTGTCTCCATAATAAAAGGCCTTTATCTTCCTTCTATCCACCAACATTTCAGCAAGCCTATTTATTCACCTATCATATTCCTTTCCTTGCTAGACACTGGGGGCAAAATCTCTAAAAAAGTCATAAAAATTGAAAAAAGTCCTGAAAAAAATCAAAAACGTTTTAAAAATGTCCTAAAAAAAATACAAAAAAAAAATGAAAAAAGCAAAAAATACACAAAAATGAAAAAAGAAAAAAAAGAAAAAAAAAAGAGAAAAGAAAAAAATGAAAGATTCGCCCTCTAGTGAAAACCTGGCAAAACAGGCGCTTTGGGCAAGTACCATGGTGAAAACCTGGCAATCAGGCGCCATGAGTAATGAGATTATTGCTCCGTCATCTATCATGACTTCTAGCCATGCTTTCTCTCGGCCAGTTATCATGCCTATCTTTCACTCAACCCAATGTTTTATTCCAGGCCTGTTATTGGTCAACATCATTGTCTTGCTTACTCCAGTGTCTTGTACATATGTTTTGGTCCTAGTTTATGTGTCTTTCAAGTGCGCATTGGGTACTTTTCCCTCGTCATGATCAATCACTAAAGTCTTAAAAATTGAAAAATGTCCTGAAAAAAGTCATCAAAAATCCAAAAATGTCCTGAAAAAATCCATAAAAATCAAATAATGTCTTGAAAAAATTCTTGAAAAAATCTCTAAAAATCATATAAAGTCCTGAAAAACAAACGAAATTTTTTTTTTGTAAAACTCCAAAAACCAAAAACATGCATTTTTGCAATAATTATCCCTTTTGTGCATAGACAAACCACTGAGCATTCATCCAACGACACTCGCAATCCAACATCGTGCTTTAATGAAATCATGCATAAATAGATGAATCTTTTCAATCAAACCATACATTCAAATTGATCAAAATTGTCTTATCAATCGAATATCAGTATCCAATTCATGTGTCCTTGTCACACTATCATGTTTCTTATACAGGGTGTGGTATACTCGAAACCAGACTATGTCCTGTCTTAGACGGGGTACCGCATTTCCTGAAACTAGACAGCATGATCGTCCTATCAGTACTTTCAACTTTTGACAATGAAGATCAAGATGTTTGTCTGATTTGCTTGAATTTGTGCATCTTATCTTTTTAATTGATTTATCTTTGGCTTCGATCATGTTCCTATGTCGCTCGATGATGTCACCGAGTGATTTAGAGTGACCGAGATGGCTCATGGTCTCTTTCTTTTTTTTTTCATTGTGATTGTCGTTTGTCTGTGATGTGTCTGTCTTTTGCAAAAAGGGTTGCATTTCAGCTCTGGCCTTCAATGCCATGATGCTACGCATCCATTTTGCTACATTAAAAATAAAGGTTCTCACCTACAAAGTGCATTACTAAAAGCAATTTTTTCTTCGTCTCTAACTATCCTCTGTCTAATTTCTTCTTACTAACATTTCTTCCGTCAGTCTTGGCAGTCCGTTCGATCCTATCGTCTTCTATCATTTTTATCAATCAATTGGCCTCTTCTCGGCATGTTTCCGGCCAATTCCTCGAGGGGGCATGCATATGTCATTGTCAATGTCTGGGGCATTTTCGTTATTGTTCTTTGAAACAACGCTTAAAATCGCATTGTCTCAAAGAGGGGCAAAATGTAGACACCCAAAAATGGTCAACGATTGCGAGGTCATACTTTAACACTTACGCATTGCCTCATTTTAGGTTTTTGCGTCGCATTAACATTTCTCCTATGTTATGCACTTGGTTTTTATCATTTGCGAACATCGAGTCATTCTTCTACAGTTCTTCAGTCACCTCGTCCTCAAATTTGGTCTTGTCGACAACATAATCTAGTCATGATTTTGATCGATTTTATCTTATTGCATCAATGTGCATGCTAATTTCGCATCAATTTGGACATCGTCAATCCTAATTAGGGTTTTGTCCTCTTATCAATCCTGTCAATCTTGCGATCGTTGTCCTCTTGTCAATCTTATCAATTTTATCATCAATCTTATCATTTTGGACATCATCAATCCTAATTAGGGTTTTGTCCTATTTTCAATCTTATCATTTGGCGATCGGTTTATCAATCTTGTCGATTTATCATCAATCCTTCAATCTTGTCATCTTGCGATCGATTTGTCATCGATCGTGGTCATGTCTAATCTTGTCATCTTGCAATCTATTTTGTCAATTTTGTCATTTTTCAACCGATTTGTCATCGATCGTTATCTATCTCAATTATGTCAATTTGGATCAATTTGTCATTGTTCCTCATCAATTGGCGCATCTATCAATCAAATCATTTTGTCGCATTGGTCATTTATCAAATCAAATCATGATCAAGTCAATTATAGACCTAATTGTCATCCTCGCATTTCTAATTCGCCTTCTAGGGTTTTATGATTTAATCATTTAACCTAATGTGTCATTTCTTCCTTTAGGATTACTAAATTATTTATTAATCCTAAGTTTTCTCATTACAATTAAATATTCATTTAATTGGCTAATTATTCCTCTTTGTGAGTGAATTAATTAATAAATGAAAAATTATTGATTAATTCATTAATTTCTAATTTCCTATTTTCATTATTCTCTAATTTCCTAATTTCTTAATTCTTAAATTCAATTTTCTCCTATTTCTTTCCTAAATTTATGGCAATGACATAGAAATTTGTCATAGAATTTGTCATAAATTGTCATAAAATTCTTGACATAGAAATTTGTCATAGAATTTGTCATAAAATGTCATAAAATGTCATAAATTCTTGACATAGAAATTTGTCATGAATTGTCATAAGCTTTGCATAGCAATTTGTCATAGATATCTCATAATTTTGCTATTCTTGATTTGAATTTCTATTCGAATCACTATCATGCTAATTTGTTCATTTCTCCAATTCTTCTATAAATTGGATGATTTTCTTCAATCAAATCCCTTGAATCTTGATCCTTCATGAATCCGAATTTCTATAAAACTACCGAACTTTCGTTTCTAGTACTCTTGAACTTTCTTGCTTTCAATTGTATGTGCACTTGTAGGTGAGATCCACAAACCCATTGAAGAGGAAAGAACAACAATGGAGCCGCATGGAAGGAGTGTTCAATTCTATGTCTGGTTTGCATAATTTTCATTTTGAATACTTTGTTTTCATACCTCCATTGAATGTGCTTTGGAATTAGGTTCATTTCAATGAGTATTCTTATGATTGAGCTATCATGTCTAGTGTTTTGATTGATCTACTTGTTTTGATGATTCCTAATCTTCTATGCTACATTAACTGGTGAACCCGATGTGAAATACTAACCTTCTAACCCCTCTACTGTGTTTTGGAGTGTTTCTAAGTTGATTTGTAGGTCAAAAACCCAAAAACAGGGCCGTGTAGGGTATTCTGGAGACTTCTGCGCTTGTGTGAAGCATCTTGCGCCTGTGTTGAAGAATCTTGCACCTATGTCAAGACATTCTGTGCTTGTGTCAGACATCTTGCGCCTGTGTCCTGACTTCTGCGCCTGTGTAAAGTCCAGATCAGAGGTGAAAAATGCAGTTTTTACTTGAAAAATTTTATATGTTTTAGTAAATTGCAATTTTGAGGGTCTTCGGTGCATTTGTGGACAAATATGGTGCATGGAAACATGATGAGAGATCATTGATGTTTCTAAAATTTGGTTCTAGATTATTTGAATACCTTTCCAACGCATCAAACGGTTTGTAATTCGGAGCTAGGATGAGAAAGTTATGCCTTCTCAAAGTGGACTGAAATTGTAATCTGGTTTTCATAAATTAAATCATCTGTGCTTTAGATTTTGGTACTAATACCTGCAAAGTGAATGTGCAGAAGGAGAAGAGGAGCCAAGACGGATCTAGATTAGCATTGAATGTTGTTAACAGATCATTGTAATTCCTGTTGATCTTTAACCACTTCAATAGTTGTGAAATCCCTTAACAGGGTAGCCTTAACTAGGCTTGATGCAAAATCCCTTAACAGGGTAGTCTTAACCAGCTTGATTCAAATCCCTTAATAGGGTAACTCGAGGTTAATGAGTTCTAAGAAGCTATAGAACTTTGGAGATCATTTAGCTATTGAGTTCTTGAAATCCTCTAACAAGGTAACCCTTACCGGGTTTAACCCTTAACTAGGTATTATAGCCATCCCTTAACTGGGTGATCCTTAACAGGATCGGTTCCTAGCAGAACCTATTGTAATGTCTTTAACCAGACAAGGCTCCTAACAGAGTGGACTTCAAAAGAGTTCAAAAGCAAATTGTCGGTATTCATCCCCACCATGGTTTTTCCCAATTGGGTTTCCATGTTAAAAATATGTGTGTCATGTGTAATGTTTTTCTCTTGTGATGCTTTGTTTTTACCTATTGAGTATATGATGGTTCTATGTTTTATGCCTATCTATAAAACATATTGAACTCACTGTTATGAAGATCTGATGTTAGTTTACCTTTTCATGCATGAGACCGTAATGGTACTATAGTATTGAGCTATCAGAGTGCCTCCAGGTCCTTGGTGTTGTAAGCCTAACCGCTTGAGGAAAAGATCCTAGTCAAATGATGAAGAGGGAAGGTCCAAAGTTTAACAGGGAAAACTTTGGTATATGGAAAGATAGGATGAAGATATTCATCAGAAGCATGGGTGTTCAACACTAGAGTTATGTTGAAAATGTATATGTTGTTCCTACCGGTACTCTCACTGATGACCAAAAGAGAGAGATACAAGAAAATGGGAAAGTCTTGGAAGCCCTCATCAGTAGTCTATCTGACATTCAGTTTATTGATGTTCAGGACAAGGAAAATCCCAAATAGGTATGGGATGCTCTTGAAAATACCTATGGTGGTGATAAGCATTTAAAACAGGCTAAGGAAGAAAACCTGAGAGGGAAGTTTGAAGACATGCGGATGGTTGAAGGAGAGACCATTCAGTAGTATGGAATAAGAATCAAAATGGTTGTTGGAGAAATCAAGAGTGCAGGTGGCAAAATAGAAGATTCCACTATGGTAAGTAAAGTCCTGAGATCCCTGTTGTCGGTCTATGCAATAAGGGTCACTGCTATTCAGGAGCTGAGATCAATAGACAAGTCTAAAGTATACTTGGACTCCATCATAGCCAAGTTAACAGCCTATGAGCTAAATAGTTTTGATGGCAGTGTTCAAAAGACTGAATCAACATTTAAAGCCTCTGCTATACCATCTAGAAAAGGAAAAGAGGCTAGCACTAGTGGGGAACCTAGTTAGAGCAGAGAAATGAATGATGAGGAGATTCTGATGGCATTTGAAGCTCTCCTTGCCAGAAAGCTTCCTAAAGGAACCGGTAAATACAAAGGTAAGCTACCTTTGAAATATTTTTCTTGTAACCAGATAGGACATATTGCTATAAACTATCCTAATGGCAATAACAATGACAAACCAGAAAGGTTCACAAAATTCAAAGGAGGAAGCTGGAGAAACTATTTTGTGGCAGTTGATGAAGGTGTCACAGATGTAGAATCAGAAGATGAAGAGAATGAAGACATTGTGTTTGTTGTTGTAAAGGAAGATGTGGCAGACAAGAAGGCTCTTGTCTCCCAGTTTGATAATTCCAATGAGTGGATCATTGATAGTGGTTGTTCTCACCATATGACTGGTGACCGGAGTAAGTTTCTATCCTTGGAGGAGTATGATGGTGGTGTGGTTCACTTTGGCAATGATGCACCATGCATGGTCAATGTGTACTGGGTTGATGGTCTTAGACACAACCTTCTAAGTGTTGGTCAGCTAAATGATAGTGGCCTCACTCTAGAATTTTCAAGAATGGGGTTTGCAGAATCAACAGAAAAGATGGTAAATTGGTGGCCACTGGAATGCAAACCAAAGGTAACCTATTTCATCTGAATGCAAATGTAAGTACATGTCTTATGGCTAAGCTTGATGATAGTTGGATATGGCATAGGAGACTCTGCCATGTAAACTTTGATAATATTGTGAAGCCTAGTAAGATCAAGGCAGATAGAGGGTTGCTGGTGCTAAGCAAACCGGATAATACCTTGTGTAGAGAGTGTCAATTGGGGAAAATGTCTTCCTCAACCTTTAAAGATAAATCTTTCACTGCTGACAACTTGCTTGATCTTGTGCATACTGATTTGTGTGGTCCTATGAAAACTAGAAGTGTGCAGGTTGATAGGTACTTCATGATCCTGACTGATGACTACTCAAGAATGATGTGGCTCACATTCTTGAAAGACAAGTTTGAATCTTTTGGGAAATTCAAAGCTTTCAGAGCATTAGTGGAGAAGGAAAGTGGTAAAAGGATCAAGTGTCTTAGAACTGATCAAGGAGGGGAATTCACTTCCAATGAATTCAATAAGTATTGTGAAGAATTTGGCATCAAGAGACAGTTGTTTGCTCCTTGGACTCCATAGCAGAATGGCCTAGCAGAGAGGAATAACCGGACTGTGGTTGAAGCAGCTAAAACATGTTGATTCAAGGAAAGGTGGCTTACACCTTTTGGAGAGAAGCGGTGAGCACTGTAGTATACACTATGAACAGGGTACTCATCAAGAAAGGTAAGGACAAAACTCCTTATGAGTATTGGACCGGTAAGACACCTGTGGTTAGCTACTTCAAGGTATTTGGTAGAAAATGTTACATCAAGAGGAATGAAGATCAGGGCAAATTTGAAGCTAAATGTGATGAGGGAATATTTATAGGATATTCCACCAAGAGTAAAGCTTTCAAGTGCTACAACAATAGGACTCAGAGAATTATGGAAAGTTTCAATGTAAGAGTTGATGAATCCTCTGAGAAAACTGAGGAAACCGACAGTGAGAAAGTTGTAAATGAACTAGTTGCAACCTTGTGGGAGCCGGTTGTTAGTCAACCAAGTACCAGTAATAGTGTCCCTGAATCGGTGAATGCTGATACTGATGAAGATGAGGATGAAGAGGAAAAGCAAGAAGAACTAGTTAAGACCATTCCTTGATATGTCAAGTTGAATCATGATCCTAAGCAGATCATAGGTGATAAGGATGCAGGAATCCTTACAAGAAGAAAGATCAGAGAGAACTCCTGTATGATCTTTGAATTTGAGCCTAAATCATTCAAAGAGGCTCATAAAGATGAAGACTGGATCAAGGCAATGGAAGAGGAACTTGACCAGATAGAGAAAAATGGTACATGGTCCTTGGTACCCAGACCAGAGCATAAAAATGTCATTGGCACCAAATAGGTGTTCAAAAACAAGTTGATTGAGGATGGCATAGTGATTAGGAATAAAGTCAGATTGGTGTGCAAAGGATATGCTCAAGAAGAAGGAGAAGACTATGGAGAAACCTTTGCTCCTGTAGCCAAATTGGAAGGAGTTCATATGCTTCTTCCATATGCACCTTTTAAAAGGTTCAAAGTATATCAAATGGATGTAAAATCTGTATTCCTAAATGGTGTACTTGAAGAGGAGGTATATATAGAGCAACCAGATGGGTTTTCCCTATTTGAAGATAGTGATATGGTGTGCAGGCTACATAAAGCCTTATATGGTCTAAAGAAAGTACCTAGGGCATGGTATGGGTGCCTACATTCCCATCTTGTGAATATTGGATTTGAGAGAACAAGTGAAGATAGCAATATCTACTTGAAGTCTGAAGGAGATCAGATCCTGATCTGTGAGGTTTTTGTTGATGACATTATCTTTGGAGGAGATGACAAGATGAGTCATGAGTTTGCTGATGAGATGAAGAAAGAGTTTGAGATGTCACTCATAGGGGAGATTAAGTTCTTCATTGGACTGCAGATCCAGCAGATGAAAGATGGAATCTTTATCACTCAGTCCAAATATGTCAAAGAGGTATTGAAGACCTTTGGCATGGAAGATAGCAAACCGGTTGGTACATCGATGGTGACTGGTTGCAAATTGACAAAAGAGGATGATTTGACACTGGTTGATGAGAAGGAATACCGATCAATGATTGGTAAGTTGCATTATGTAGTGCATAGCAGACCGAATATTGCACATGTAGTTGGTATTACTGCAAGGTTCCAGAAGAGTCCTAGAGAATCCCACTTGATTGCAGTCAAGAGGATTCTTAGGTATCTGAAGGGAATAGTTGACTATGGATTGTGGTACCCATACAACAATGATTTCAATCTGAAAGTGTTCACAGATGCTAATTGGGTAGGTAATGTGGATGACCGGAAAAGCACAACTGGTGGTGCATTCTTTCTCGGAGGTAGACTGGTCTCATGGATGAGTAAAAAGCAGAGTTGTATCTCTCAGTCTACAGTGGAAGCGGAGTATGTTGCAGCTTTCATGAACTGCACTCAGACAATTTGGATGAAGCATGTACTCGAAGGCTTCAAGATCCCTATATCTGAAAAGGTAAGTATATTCTATGATAACACAAGTGCTATCAATATATCAAAGAATCTGGTTTTACATTCTAGAACCAAGCATTTTGAGCTTAAGTATCATTTCTTGAGGGAAAAGGTTCAGAATAAGCAGATTGGACTCGAACATGTTTCCAGTAAGGAGCAGTTAGCAGACATATTCACCAAGCCTCTCCCAAAGACTACATTTGTTCATTTGAGAGGTGAATTAGGGGTATTTCCCCTTCAGGAGGTGAAGTAAAAGTAATTGTTCCACATCAGTCAGGTATTGCAAAGACAAATTTTTGTTGATTGATGTGTTGAAGGATGCTACTCCTAAGGGGGAGTGACATGATGGAACAGAGATGCTTGTACCTCCACTTTGGTAGTGTTGTCAAAGGGGGAGAAGGAGTGAAGCAAAAAGATATTTGCAGCGAATGGGGGAGAAGATGTGAAGCAAAGAAGATATCTTTGTATATTGCCATCAATGCCAAAGAGGGAGATTGTTGGCATTATGTGAACCGGCATGATGACATGATGATATTGTATGTTGTCATTGATGTCAATATATGACATGGTGTGAACCAGCACATGTGATAGGTGAAAAGAGAGAGGAACCGGCATATGTATGAACTGGTTTATATGCCAAAGTGAAGCGGCATATTTGTTCAAGATGAACCTGCATGCAGTCATGGGAACCGGCACATGGAAGCATTGTGTTACTACCGGTTGGTAGGTAGTTTCCACTTCATGATTTTTGGTTGGAGTACCTCAAGCCTGTGTGACTCAATCAGTGATCTTTGTGTGATGAGTTAGTAGTATAATGTAGAACAGATCATGTTGCCACGTAAGCTCTATGCATGTGAAGGATCTTGCATGAAGAAGACTATTCCTATCTACCTCGAGAATATGCAAAGTCTGTCAAACGGTGATAATGTGTGATGGGTTATCAGCCGCCATGAAATTGGTGGAAAATGGATGATGGAGAATGTCTTGAGATCGATTCAAGATTGTTGCATTTAATACAATATGATTCAACGGTCAGGATTGAACCACTTGAATTGTTTAACCTAACAGGTTTAGGGTTTAGGGTTTTTGCTATCGACCTGTCTATTTCTTATAAGGTCGATGTTGTGTTTCTTTCTAAGGTTGTTGGCAAAAGTTGTGAATGTGTATCCAAGGGAAGTGATACGTGATTCTTGCCAGACCAAAGGAGAGAAGAGATACCTACAAAGTGAATGTGCAGAAGGAGAAGATGAGCCAAAATGGATCTGCATTAGCATTGAGTGTTGTTAATAGATCATTGTAATTCCTATTGATCTTTAACCACTTCAATAGTTGTGAAATCCCTTAACAGGGTAGCCTTAACTGGGCTTGATGCAAAATCCCTTAACAGGGTAGTCTTAACTGGCTTGATTCAAATCCCTTAACAGGGTAACTCAAGGTTAATGAGTTCTCAGAAGCTATAGAGCTTTGGAGATCCTTTAGCTATTGAGTTCTTGAAATCCTCTAACAAGGTAACCCTAACTGGGTATTATAGCCATCCCTTAACAGGGTGATCCTTGACAGGATCGGTTCCTAGCAGAACCTATTCTAATGTCTTTAACCAGACAAGGCTCCTAACAGAGCGGACTTCAAAAGAGTTCAAAAGCAACTCTTGGGTATTCATCCCCACCATGGTTTTTCCCAGTTGGGTTTCCACGTGAAAAATATGTGTGTCATGTGTAATGCTTTTATCTTGTGATGCTTTGTTTTTACCTGTTGAGTATATGATGGTTCTATGTTTTATGCCTGTGTATAAAACATATTGAACTCACTATTATGAAGATCTGATGTTAGTTTACCTATTCATGCATGAGAGCGTAATGTTACTATAGTATTGAGCTAAGAGGAAAGATTAGTAAGTGACCGGTTTATGATTGTTTGAGTTGTACTGGAGGTTACCGGTTGCACTCTATTTTAATCAGTATCCCTGTTTGTTAGTCATTTGGAGTATTTGTTGTCAAACTGGTTTTGGACTGTATTTGTACTTTTACTGATTCACCCCCCCCCTCTCAGTATCAGTTTGGTACTATTGGTTCATCATTGAGTTATCATAGAAGACATTACAGTTGAGACAAATGTTGAGGACACAGTTGGCAATATTGAAATTGGGGTTGAGCAACAAACTAAACAGTCAACTAACTCGTTGGATACAGGAAAGGTAGATACCACTGATGTACATACTGATGTATCTACTAAGCAACCAACAACTGATAGCATTGAAAAATCTGTTGAGATACCAGGTGTAGACAATTCAGAGGTAAACACAGAGAAACAGGTAGAAAACATAGAGTCTCAATCAAAGAAACCGGCAGTGGAAAGTTATGAGAAATAGACTAAGGTACACACTGAGAAATCAGAAGAAAAGAAGGATGAGGTAAAGGTTAATGTAGAGACTGTGCCACCAGCAACAAATGAGAAACCTAAACCCTTTCTAGTAGAAATGCAGACTCAAACTAACCTACCAGAGGTTACCATAAGAAAAGAGGTTACTCACACCGGCAGATTATAGATCATTAAGGCAGTTGGTCAATCATCTGGTTCTTCATTGACAAAATTCTAACCAATCAATGTAACAAAGGTATTGCTTGATTCAATTAAGAAAATAATTGATTGCAATGCACTTGCATATAAGGCAATTGATGACACCATACCAATTTTGAACATGATTACACCCAAGTGTAACATAGAAAACAAAGATTCTTTAAGTCAATTAGACACATTGTCTAAGTACATAACTGACAACCTACTAACAATTGATCAGATCAATGAGGAGACTTTCAGAGAGAAAATAAATATAGAGAAGGAAAAATTCTTTGAGGAGACAACAAATAAGAGTAAGGAACATATTGATACATTATTACCAGCACTAGGAAAGATAATTTTGGACTTCAAGAAATTGTATAGAGATACATGTAAGAAAAACATTTTGACAGAGGATATAGATACAAAGATCAACAAAGAACATAAGGAAATCAATAATATTGTTGATAATTTAATAGGTTCATCAGACTCCATATCGGTAGTAGAATGGGAAATTACCGGCTATGAAGAGAAAATTGAAAAACTTGAAAAAGATAAGGAGAGATTAAAGTTTAAGGCAAAAGAATTGAGATACAGACTAGGTCCTAAACTAGATATCCTCATCTCTTTGAGAAAAGAGATTTCTGAGGCTCTTGTTCCGGGACTTAAGACATTGGAAGAGAAAATGCACATACTCACCGGTACAATCCAAAGGACAAAAGCAGTACTAAAGGATAGTGAGAGGTTCTATAACAGCCTAAATTTTGCATTAGTGGATCTATATCACATTGTAACCAACCGGTTACAGGGATCCAGATAGGAACTACACTCAAGTGATAGTGAATGACAACCTTTGTCATTGATGCCAAAGGGGGAGTAGTAGAGGATGAGAAAAATGATTGACAAAAGAGATCATCTACTCAGGGGGAGCACACAATTTTGGTAAGATTTTTGGACAACACTTTTTAGATACAATTTTGGCTTTTTCTCATGAGTGTTGCCATCAATGCCAAAGGGCGAGATAGTTGGCAAATGCACACTCCAATGAGAAATTGTAGGTGATTGAAGGTATTGTCATTGATGGTAACCTTACAATCCTATGGCATTGGCAGGCACCGACACAGGCACTGGCACCAGCACCGGCACTATCAACGGCAACGACAAAGATGTTTACTAGCACCCCAGCCAATAGGATTTTATTTTGTATTTAATTGTAATATCTTTTTTGTAAAGCCGACAAGGCAAATTGTAAAAGGACTCATATAAGTATGAGATCTTGTAGATCATTTAAGAATGTAATGGATGTATGGAATGTAATAGGAAGATGAGGATATTAAGACAGATTGTGGAATAAGGTTTATAGAAGTTGTATGAGCTTAAACCAGTACTGAACCTGGCATAGAAGATGTTGAACCGAAGCAGTACATGATATTGGATTTACATAATCCATTTTTGTAAGTCAGTGAGACTTCCCTTTTGTATTTAAGCAGTGAGCTTTAGGCAGTTGGCCTTCCTACATGTGCAAGCCCCTATTGTAAGTAATATTCACTTATTGGCCAGTGAGCGAATATTGTGGGTGACAAATCCCACCGAGGTTTTTCCCACACCAGGTTTCCTCGTTAAAAATATTGTGTTATGGTGTGCTTTCTATGTTGTGGTTATTAATCTTATTTACTACATTATTTCTGATTTACCGGTACACTATTTTGGCATGAAATTCATTTAATAAGTTAAGAAAATCCATTAACCGGTTAGATAATGATTCACCCCACCCTCTCAGTATCTTTGGGAATCCTAACAGGTATATGGTCCACCTTCACCCCACTTTAAAAGTCACATAAGTGATATTGTGTATCCGATTTTTCTTTCTTGTATGTGTATTGATTGTGTGTATCCCATCTAGCCTTGGTTCTCCTAGCTCGGGGGTGGCTTCTTGTAAGCCTAGGCTTGGAGGTGAGCCTCCATGGTCACAACCTAAAAGCTTTTATTGCAGGTTTGCTTGGGAAAATATTTGGAAGGGAAAGCTTTGAGATGATCCTATGTCTATTGTATTTAGTTGCAAAAATAAATGTAATGGATAAGCCCTCATTTAGTAGAAATGAAAGGCTTGATTTAGTTATCTTCTTGTCTTAGTGAAAGAAGCAATGATATACTAAATGTAACTATTGGAATATTTTTTACCATGTAATAAAGATGTATTTTAAATTTGAAGTATTTATATTCTTGCAAAAAGAAGAATAAATTTGTTGATTATTTTTGTATTGATATAGTTGCTTGAAAAATATTAAGAAAGATTTTATATTCTATTTCTAATTGTTATTGAAAAAGAAATGCAAAGTTAAATGTTAATAGAAAAGTCACTTTTAAATAGAAATGAATTATTTTCTTACATCTATAGTTCAAACTCAAAGAAAGATAGAAATTTTAGAGTGTATATTATTATTATTTTTTAAATAAAAGTGGAATATCCACTAAACATATATATTAATGATAAAGAGTTTACATCAGGTTCAGACAAGGCATACTGACAAGAAAGAACCCACAAGAAAACCTCCGGTTGTAGCCTTTTAAAACTGATACAAGTATATAATACCCTTAGAACATATATGCCGACCAACCCCCCACCCTCCTATATCTACTGTTTTACAAGAGTCCCATAGGACTATTCAAAAGCCAGAGTTACCCCATCAGGAAAATAGATGTACATGGAGAATGGCGAAGCGGATAATTGAGAAAAAATTCTCTGTCAGGACCATGGCTAACCAACCAAATAAAAATGAATTTGAGTAGTCTTCAAGCCTACAAAAAAACCATACCACCAGCTACAAAAAAGAACTTTGTTAGATATCCAAAAACCAAGAGCTAGAACTCTCTTCTGGAGGTTCATGAGATTAGGACGGAGGCAGAATCACCCTCAGAGGGAATGCTACACAAGCAGGAGTAGAGCATAGAAAACCCAAAGAGATTAATGAATGTAAAGCCTAGAAAACAACCCAAGCTTTATCCACATACTGATCAGGAGCTAAATATAAAAAAAATCCATAGAGGCCCGAGTGTTTTCCATGGAATCACATATTAATCCCATTTGTAATTCATGAAGTACATGACCAGACCAGCCATTAGCCAAAAGCTCATGGCGAGGAAGAAAGCCACCGTAATAAAAGGAACCCATATCAAACCAATAGCCAACAAATGTAGGAGAAACCACATCCCAATTGCACACTGTCGGAAAGACAAACGTGGACACCAAGAGGCGGACCAAGTCCATATCAAGGAAAACATCAAAACAAATAGTAACAAAGCGAGAAAGAAGCTCTGCATAAGAAACTTGAGGACCAACCTACAACCACCGACGTCCCAAAAGCCTATGAAATTCAAAATCCACCGCAGGAGTAAATAAATTGAAAATCTTACCAAGTTTGATAGCATTGTCCTCATTTGCATTTTCTTCCCCCAATGATCGAGCTTCTAAGACCACTCTATAAACTCCAATTGGTAGAGAAGAAGACATTTGCAGGAGGAAGGGCACCAAAAAAAACCACAACGAAACATAAACTGCTTTGAAAAGAACAGAAAATAACATATTTGAAAGCGAAAACTATCCTAAATTTCCCATAAAGACACTACAAAGAATTCATTTTAAGCATGCTTGAATAAATCAATCCACACAAATTTATAGCCTTCCACTAAAACCCATAAGTGTCTCTCCCGCAAGTAAGGGTGCCAACTACAAAAAATGATTATCCCATAATCCAAATCTGTCAGGGCCAGACATAAACAAGGCGGCCTGCAAAATGGAACTTGCATCAAAGAATAATAACTTAGGAGCGTGCCAATAACTTAAGACGTTATAAGCATGTGAAATCTAAAAGAAGGATTAAAGATAAGGATAGTATAGATCACACATTCCACAACCTCTAAATCTTATAAATGTTGTTATTACTGCAAGGACACAAAGTCGCATCAATATCAAAAAATATGATCTTAAGGAAATCTCTCCTTGGCCTATGAAAAAGAAATATTTAAAGCTTTAAATTAACATGCATTCCTCAAAAGTCTAAAAAAAATCCATTTTACCCAAAGCACTAGGGATATACACCCCATCATTCTGCTCAAACCAAATTTTAGAAACACACCATATGTAAATAATGACGAAGCCAATTAATTACACATGTGATGCAAATATAATCTGATCTGAGAGGAGGATGACATGCATATCTCAAGTAGTAAAAGAGACAGATGGTGTACCATAAGATCATGGCCACATAGTTAAAACATTCAGGAAAGAGGGCAGCCACATCAGATAAAAAATATTTCTTAGGATGAAATGCCAACTATAATTAACCTATCCAAACCTCATGCAATACACACATTAACATCTAGCCCAGATGAAGAGTTGTAGGAATACACCATATGTAAATAGAAACATAAAAACCTCCTATCAACACATGAAGTACAAATACAATCTGATTAGAGGAGAGGATAATATGTATACCTCAATAGGAAATGGAGAGAATATCTCAAAATAAATAGCTTAGTCTTTGGGATGGGAAGTATACTCGAGGAGGATGTCTTGAGGAATGTCACTTACTGCTACACTCTTATGGTGTGCACTAGAGTCAATAGCCAAATTAGCCAAAAAATATAAAATATGCCAGTTTATTTAACTCTCGAAAACAATGAGATAATACGAAAGTATCAAAGAGGGATAATTTCTCCAAAATATGATCAATTATGTACTTCAAGTGCCAACAATTACTCTTGCAGTTAACGACACTTTGGATGACTACCATTGAATCCCCCTGAATTGAAAGGTCTTTGTGTTGGCATTATGTGAACTGGTATGTGGACATAATGACATTGTATGTTGTCATTGATGTCAATATGTTGAAGAGGTATGAACTGGCATATGTGAGAACCGGTATAACACTATGAACCGACATTTGTGCCAAAGTGAAGTGGTGTGCTTGTTCAAGATGAACTGGCATATGGTAATGGGAACCAGCACATGGAAGAGTTGTATGACTACTGGTTGGTAGTCTCAACTTCAAGGTTTCTGATTGAAGTGCTTCAAGCCTGTATGGCTCAACTGGTGATCTTTGTGTAATGAGTAAGCAGTATAACAAAGAACAGATCATGTTGCCACGTCAGCCTTGCACAAATGAAGGATCTTGCATGAAGAAGACTATCCCTATCTACCTCAGGAATGTGCAAAGTTTGTAAATGGTGAAAATGCATGATGGATTATTAGCTGCCATGAAATTAGTGGATAATGAACGATGGAGAATGTCTTGAGATTTATTCAAGATCTGCTGCATTTAATACAGTATGATCAATGATTAGGATTGAACTATTTGAATTCCTTAACCTAACAGGTCTAGGGTTTAGGGTTTATGCTACCAACCTATTTGTTGTCCTATAAGGTCGATGCTATGATTCTTTCAGAGGCTGTTGGCAAAAGTTGTGTGTGAGTATCCGAGAGAAGGGATACGAGATCCTTGCCAGACCAGAAGAGAGAAGTTATACCTGCAGAGTGTAAGTGCAGAAGTTGAAGAGGAGCTTAAGTGGATATGCATTGGAATTGAGTGTTGTTACCAGATCATTGTAATACATGTTGATCTCTAACCACCTCAACAGTTGGAAAATCCCCTAACAGGGTAGCCTTAATCAGCTTGCTGTAAATCCCTTAACAGGGTAACTCAAAGTTATTGAGATCTGGAAAGCTAGAGAGCTCTGGAAATCCTTTAGCTATTGAGTTCTTGAAATCCTCTAATAAGGTACCCTTAATATGGTTTAACCCTTAACTGAGTATTGTAGCCATCCCTTAACTAGGTGATCTCTAACAGGATCGGTTCCTAGCAAAACCTTTTGTAATGTCTTTAACTGGACAAGGCTTCTAACAAAGCGGACTTCCAAAGAGTTCAACAACAAGCTTGTGGGTATTCATCCCCACTGTGGTTTTTCCTAGTTGGGTTTCCATATGAAAAATATGTGTTTCATGTGTGATTCTTTTATCTTGTGATGCTGTGTTATTACCTGTTAAGCATATGATGATTATGTGTTTTATGCCTGTCAATAAAACATGTTGAACTAGCTGTTGTGAAGATATGATGATAGATTACCTGTTCATACATAAGGGTGAAATGGTAGTGTAGTTCTAAGTTGAGTGGAAAGCTCAGTGAGTAACTGGTTTATGATTGTTTTAGTTGTTCTGAGTTTTACCGGTTGCACTCTATTTCAAACCGATGTCACTGTTTACCAGTCATTTGGAGTGATTGTTGCTTAATGGGTTTAGGTCTGTATTTTGTTTGTACTAATTCACCCCCCCTCTCAGTACTAATTTGGTACTATTCGTTCATCATTGAGTTATCAACTAGTATCAGAGCTCTCTAGGTCCTCTGTGTTGTAAGCTTAACTGCTTGAGGTAAAGATCCTAGTCAAATGATGAAGAGGGAAGGTCCAAAGTTTAACAGGGAAAATTTTGGTATATGGAAGGATAGGATGAAGATATTCATCAGAAGCATGGGTGCTCAACACTGGAGTTATGTTGGGAATGTCTATGTTGTCCCTACCGGTACTCTCACTGATGACCAAAAGAGAGAGATACAAGAAAATGGGAAAGTCATGGAAGCCCTTATTAGTAGTCTATCTGACATTGAGTTTATTGACGTTCAGGACAAGGTAAATCCCAAAGAGGCATGGGATGCTCTTGAAAATATCTATGGTGGTGATGAACATGTAAAACAGGCTAAGGAAGAAAGCTTGAGAGGGTAGTTTGAAGATATGTGGATGGTTGAAGGTGAGACCATTCAGCAGTATGGAATAAGAATCAAAATAGTTGTTGGAGAAATCAAGAGTGCAGGTGGTAAAATAGAAGATTCCACTATGGTAAGCAAAGTCCTGAGATCCCTATTGCCGATCTATGCAATAAGGGTTGCTACTATTCAGGAGCTGAGATCAATAGACAAGACTAAGGTATCCTTGGACTCCATCATAGCTAAGTTGGCAGCCTATGAGCTAAATAGTTTTGATGGCAGTGTTCAAAAGACTGAATCAGCTTTTAAAGCCTCTGCTATACCATCCAGAAAAGGAAAAGAAGCTAGCACTAGTGGTGAACCTAGATAGAGAAAAGAAATGGATGATGAGGAGATTCTGATGGCATTTGAAGCTCTCCTTGCCAGGAAGCTTCCTAAAGGAACTAATAAATACAAAGGTAAGCTACCTTTGAAATGCTTTTCTTGTAACCGGATAGGACATATTGCTATAAACTGTCCTAATAGCAATAACAAGGACAAACCAAAAAGGTTTAGGAAATTCAAAGGAGGAAACCGGAGAAGCTGTTTTGTGGCAGTTGATGAAGGTGTCATGGATGAAGAATCAGAGGATGAAGAAAATGAAGATATTATGTTTGTTGCTATCAAAGAAGATGTGTTAGACAAGAAGGCTCTTGTCTCCTAGTTTGATAATTCCAGTGAGTGGATCATTGATAGTGGCTGTTCTCACCATATGACTAGTGACCGGAGCAAGTTTCTATCCTTGGAGGAGTATGATGGAGGTGTGGTTTGCTTTGGCAATGATACACCATGCATGGTCAAAGGAAGAGGGTCCATCTCTGTAAATGGAAAGAGCAGTGCTGACAATGTGTACTGGGTTGATGGTCTCAGACACAACCTTCTAAGTGTTGCTCAGCTAAATGATAGTGGCCTCACTCTAGAATTCAAGAATGGAGTTTGCAGAATCAAAGGAAAAGATGGTGAATTGGTGGTCACCAGCAAGCAGACCAAAGGTAACCTATTTCATCTAAATGCAAATATATGTACATGTCTTATGGCTAAGTTTGATGATAGCTGGATATGGCATAGGAGACTCTACCATGTAAACTTTGAAAACATTGTGAAGGCTAGTAAGATCAAGGCAGTTAGAGGGCTGCCTATGCTAAGCAAACTGGATAATACCTTGTGCAGAGAGTGTCAATTGGGAAAATGTCTTCCTCAACCTTTAAAGGGAAATCTTTCACTGTTGACAACTTGCTTGATCTTGTGCATATTGATTTGTGTGGTCCTATGAAAACTAGAAGTGTGTAGGGTGATAGGTACTTCATGATTCTCACTGATGACTGCTCAAGAATGATGTGGGTCACATTCTTGAAAGACAAGTTTGAAGCCTTTGTGAAGTTCAAATCTTTCAGAGCATTAGTGGAGAAGGAAAGCGGTAAAAGGATCAAGTGTCTCAAAACTGATCAAGGAGGGGAATTCACTTCCGGTGAATTCAACAAGTATTGTGAAGAATTTGGCATCAAGAGGCAATTGGTTGCCCCCCAGACGCCACAGCAGAATGGCCTAGTAGAGAGGAATAACCGAACTGTGGTTGAAGCATCTAGAACCATGTTGATTCAAGGAAAGGTAGCTCACACCTTTTGGAGAGAAGCAGTGAGCACTGCAATCTACATAATGAACTAGGTACTCATCAAGAAAGGTAAGGACAAAACTCCTTATGAGTATTGGACCGGTAAGACACCTATGGTTAGCTACTTTAGGGTATTTTGTAGCAAATGTTACATCAAGAGGAGTGAACATTAGGGCTAATTTGAAGCTAAATGCGATGAGGGAATATTCCTAGGATATTCCACCAAGAGCAAAGCTCTCAAGTGTTACAACAATAGGACTCAGAGAATTATGGAAAGTATCAATGTAAGAGTTGATGAATCCTCTGAGAAAACTGAGGAAATCGGCAGTGAGCAAGCTGTAAATGAACTGGTTGCAACCTTCTAGGAATCGGTTGTCAGTCAACCAAGTACCAGTAATAGTGTTCCTAAACTGGTGAATGCTGATACTGATGAAGATGAGGATGAAGAGGAAAAGCAAGAAGAACTAGTCAAGACCATTCCTCAGTATGTCAAGCTGAATCATGATCTTAAGCAGATCATAGGAGATAAGGATGCAGGAATCCTTACAAGAAGAAAGATCAGAGAAAACTCATGTATGATCTCTGAATTTAAGCCTAAATCATTCAAAGAGGCTCATAAAGATGAAGACTGGATCAAGGCAATGGAAGAGGAACTTGGCTAGATAGAGAAAAATGGTACATGGTCCTTGGTACCCAGACCAAAGCATAAAAATGTCATTGGCACCAAATGGGTGTTTAGAAACAAGCTAAATGAGGATGGCATAGTGATTAGGAATAAAGCCAGATTGGTGTGCAAAGGATATGCTCAAGAAGAAGGAGAAGACTATGGAGAAACCTTTTCTCTTGTAGCCAGATTAGAAGGAGTTGGTATGCTTCTTGCATATGCATCTTTTAAAGGCTTTAAAGTATATCAAATGGATGTAAAATCTGTATTCCTAAATGGTGTACTTGAAGAGGAGGTGTATATTAAGCAACCAGATGGGTTTGCCCTATCTGAAGATAGTGACATGGTATGTAGGCTACATAAGGCCTTATATGGTCTAAAGAAAGTACCTAGGGCATGGTATGAGTGCCTACATTCCCATCTTGTGAAGATTGGATTTGAGAGAACAAGTGAAGATAGCAATATCTACTTGAAGTCTGAAGGAGATCAGATCCTGATCTATGAGGTATTTGTTGATGACAAGATGAGTCATGAGTTTGCTCATCAGATGAATGAAGAGTTTGAGATGTCACTCATAGGGGAGATTAAGTTCTTCATTGGACTATAGATTCAACAGATGAAGGATGGAATCTTTATCACTCAGTACAAATATGTCAAAGAGGTGTTGAAGACCTTTGGCATGGAAGATAGCAAACCGGTTGGTACACTGATGGCGACCGGTTGTAAACTATCCAAAGAGGATGACTCTGCATTGGTTGATGAGAAGGAATACCAATCAATGATTGGTAAGTTGCATTATGTAATACATAGCAGACGGGATATTGCACATGCAGTTGGCTTTACTGCAAGGTTCCAGAAAAGTCAAAGAGAATCCCACTTGGTTGCAGTCAAGCAGATTCTTAGGTATCTGAAGGGAACTGTTGACTATGGATTGTGGTATCCATATAGCAAGGACTTCAACTTAAAAGTGTTCACAAATGCTGATTGGGCTGGTAATGTAGATGACCAGAAGAGCACAACCAGTGGTGCATTCTTTGTTGGTGGTAGACTGGTCTCATGGATGACTAAAAAGCAAAGTTATATCTCTCAGTCTACAGTGGAAGTGGAGTATGTTGCAGCTTTCATGAACTGCACTCGGACAATTTGGATGAAGCATGTACTGAAAGGCTTCAAAATCCCTATACCTGAACCGATAAGTATATTGTATGATAACACAAGTGCTATCAATATTTCAAAGAAACCAGTTTTACATTCTAGAACCAAGCACTTTGAGCTTAAGTATCATTTCTTAAGGGAAAAGGTTCAGAACAAAGAGATTGCACTGGAGCATGTGTCCAGTAAGGAGCAGTTAGCAGACATATTCACCAAGCCTCTTCCAAAGACTACATTTACACACTTAAGAGGTGAATTAGGGGTACTGCCCCTTCAAGAGGTGAACTAAAGGTATATTCTCCACATCAGTCATGTATTGCATAGTCAACTCTTTCTTCAGGATTGATGTGTTGAAGGATGCTACTCCTCAGGGGGAGCAGCATAATGGAATCGAGAAGCTTGTGCCTCCACTTTGGCATTGTTGTCAAAGGGGGAGAAGATGTCAAGCGGAGAAAATATCTGTAGAAATTGGGGGAGAAAATGTGAAGCAGAGAGATATCTTTGTATATTGCCATCAATGCCAAAGGGGGAGATTGTTGGCATTATGTGAACTCGTATGTGGACATAATGACATTGTATGTTGTCATTGATGTCAATATGTTGAAGAGGTATGAACTGGCATATGTGAGAACTGGTATAACACTATGAATTGGCATTTGTGCCAAAGTGAGGTGGTGTGCTTATTCAAGATGAACCGGCATATGGTTATGGGAACCGGCACATGGAAGCATTGTATGACTACCAGTTGGTAGTCTCAACTTCAGGGTTTCCGGTTGAAGTGCTTCAAGCCTATATGGCTCAATCGGTGATCTTTGTGTAATGAGTAAGCAGTATAACAAAGAACAGATCATGTTGCCATGTCAGCCTTGCGTGTGTGAAGGATCTTGCATGAAGAAGACTATCCCTATCTACCTCGAGAATGTGTGAAGTTTGTAAATGGTGAAAACACGTGATAGATTATCAGCCACCATGAAATCAGTGGATAATGAACGATGGAGAATGTCTTGAGATTTATTCAAGATCTGCTGCATTTAATACAGTATGATCAATGATCAAGATTGAACTGTTTGAATTCCTTAACCTAATAGGTCTAGGGTTTAGGGTTTATGCTACTGACCTGTCTGTTGTCCTATAAGGTCGATGTTGTGATTCTTTCAAAGGTTGTTGGCAAAAGCTATGTGTGAGTATCCAAGAGAAGGGATACGAGATCCTTGCCAGACCAGAAGAGAGAAGTTATACCTGCAGAGTGTAAGTGCAGAAGGTGGAGAGGAGGTTAAGTGGATCTGCATTGGCATTGAGTGCTATTACTAGATCATTGTAATACTTATTGATCTCTAACCACCTCAACAGTTGGAAAAACCCCTAACAGGGTAGCCTTAACCGGCTTGCTGTAAATCCCTTAACAGGGTAACTCAAAGTTAATGAGATCTGGACAGCTAGAGAGCTCTAGAAATCCTTTAGCTATTGAGTTCTTGAAATCCTCTTACAAGGTACCCTTAACAAGGTTTCACCCTTAACCGGGTGATCTCTAACAGGATCGGTTCCTAGCAGAACCTTTTGTAATGTCTTTAACCGAATAATGCTTCTAACAGAGTGGACTTCCAAAGAGTTCAACAATAAGCTTGTGGGTATTCATCCCCACCATGGTTTTTCCCAGTTGGGTTTCCATGTGAAAAATATGTGTGTCATGTGTGATGCTTTTATCTTGTGATGCTTTGTTATTATCTGTTAAGCATATGATGATTTTGTGTTTTATGCCTATCAATAAAACATGTTGAACTAGCTATTGTGAAGATATGATGATAGATTACCTATTCATACATAAGGGTGAAATGGTAGTGTAGTTCTGAGTTGAGTGGAAAGCTCAGTGAGTAACCGGTTTATGATTGTTTTAGTTGTTCTAAGTTTTATTGGTTGCACTCTGTTTGAAACCGGTGTCACTATTTGCCAATCATTTGGAGTGATTGTTGCTGAACCAGTTTACGTCTATATTTTGTCTGTACTGATTCACCCCCCCTCTCAGCACCGATTTGGTACTATTCATTCATCATTGAGTTATCACTTTGATCCCTAAAGAAATAGCCAAATCAATCCCAAGTGATAAAGCTTGACATTCAACAAAATTGTTTGATTGAGAACCAAGGGCATGACATTGAGCAGCTATTTGGTCTGCATTATGGTCAAAAATGGCTATACCGGCCCCAGCCAGACCTGGATTTCCCTGAGAAGCTCCATCAAAGTGAAGCTTGAAGTGACCCAGAGGAGGAGGAGCCCAACTAGCCTCAATTCTCTTATTCCTACTAACCAGACCCCTTGCAACAGACCCATGAGAAGGGATGATAGAGAGAGATTTCCATGTCCTTGTAATCATGCCATCCCAATGAGAAAAGGATGTCAAATTTCTAAATTCTTATGAATATATGACAAGGCCACCTCCAAAATAGAAGCCTCTATCTTGACTAAGATATCAGATTGCGAAGAAGATACCTTTTTAAAGATCCTATTGTTTGTTTCTAACCATATGTTCCAAATAATAATCGATGGAGATATTAGCCAAAGGAAGGTATAAATGGAATAGGAGAACAATATAGGCCATGCTCTGAAGAGGGAGAGTATGTCACTTCCTATAACAAAAGAGAGACCTAATTTCTCGAAAAGCCATTGCCAACAAGCAAAAGCAAAATCACAATGAAGGAACAGATGAGAGGACGATTCCAATTTTTGATTGCACAAAACACAAGGGAAAACAACAAACGAACCCATCCTATCCAATCTCATCCCGATAAGAACCCTGTCTTGAACATCAAGCCAAGCAAATACTCCAGCCTTCGGGAGGCATGTTGGATGCCAGAATAATATAAAGGGCCAAGAAGAAAAATCCTTAGCTGGTATAAGAGAATTATATCCATCTTTCACTGAATATTTGCTAGATGTGTTCTTTGTCCAAATAAGCTAATCTTCCTTCTCAGACAAGATGATAATTCTATCTTTGAGAATAGAACAAAAATCTGCTTTCAAGCTAGGGCTAACAGAGAGAAAATCAATCGATTTCCATTTAGCCATCTTCATATGACCATTATGTACTACATTAAAATAATCAAATAAAAAGACCCCCCATTTACCCAGAAGAATTGATTTCAAAGGTGACCAATCCCTAATAGAATCCAAAGGACAATGCCCATTCCAGGCATCATCCCAAAATCTAATTTTACTACCATTATGCAGAACCCAAGAAAGATGTGGCAGCAAGACACCTCTACATTTCCCCATGAAATTCCAAATAGCCGACCCTTGAGGCAGAGTCGAGTCCCGAAAATAGATTCCCTAGCACCATTATAAAGATAGTTGGTGAACATGATCCTAGCCCAAAGGGAATCTAGTTTATCATACAATTTCCACACTAGCTTGGCCCCCAGGGCCATATTTTGATTCTCCAAACTGTGAATTCCAGAACCCCCAAGCTCTTTGGGAAGTAAAACCTTATCCTAGGCTAACAAGGGGATCCTAGATTTCCCATCCTTATTATTATTCCAAAGAAAAGATCTCAGAATATCCTTTAAACTGATAATAACAGCCTTTGGAGCTTTTAGAATTGACATTAAATAAATTGGCACTGCATTCAACACGGATTTAATCAACACAATTTTCCCAGCCATGGTGAGCCATTTGTGATTCCATGACAAGATTTTCTTTGACACCCCTTCAACTACTTTATCCCAGAAACTTACCTTATCTTTTTTAACAAAAAAGGGGATACCTAGGTAGCTGCATGGGAAAACCCCAAGTTGGAAACCCCAAAACTTCTGAAGCTTACCCTGGATGAGGGAGTGAGTGTTTAAGAAGAAGATCTTAGATTTATCCTTATTAACCTTTTGACCCGAAAATGCTACATAAGACCTAACCACTTGATCTATAACTCTAGCCTCCTTCAAGGTTACACAACCAAATAATAGGGTGTCATCAGCAAAAAGGCAATGGGATATCCTTTGATCAAAGTTCTGAATTTTGATACCCTTCAAAAAACCGTTCACACAAGCTAAGTGAATTGCCCAACTCAGAGCTTCAACTAATAATATAAATAAAAAAGGGGATAGTGGGTCCCCTTGCCTTAAGCCCCTAGAAGAGTGAAAGAAGCCACAAGGGGACCCATTGACAAGAAACAAAAATCTAGCTAAGGAAATACAAGACATGATCCATTTTATCCAAGCCAAGGAGAAACCCAACCTTGACAGAACAACTTTTAATGCATTCCATTCAACCCTATCATAGGATTTCATCATATCTAACTTAGGGACCATGGTAGGGTATTTCTAGGTTGAAATCGAATGTAAAACCTCATGGGCAACTATAGCCCCTTCAGAAGTTTCCCTTTGTGGAATGAAGCCTCCTTGCTCAAGGGAAATTATTCTAGGTAAAAGTTTGGCCAATCTCAAAGCAATTACTTTGGCAAATATCTTATAAATGGTGTTACATAAAGCTATAGGACAAAAATATGCAAAGGTTTTAAGGTCCTCCTTCTTAGGTAAAATAGCAATTAAGGTAGTATTCATCTCTTTAAGGATACACCTATTTCTCCTAGCTTCCTCTAGAGCCAAAAGGACATTTGGACCCACAAAATCCCAACATTTCTGGAAAAATAATGGAGTGAAACCATCAGGGCCGGGAGCCTTATCCGGGTTCATAGAAAAAACAACCCCCTTAACCTCATCTATTGAGAAAGGAGACATTAATATTCTATTGTCATCGGGAGAGACAAGAGAGGGAATGTGAGAAGAGATATTGTTAGAGTCATCGATGTTCTCAGATGAAAGAAGGTTCTTAAAAAACTTTACTGCTTCCCTAAAAATGTCCCCTTCCTCAGAAAGAATATTCCCCTGACAATCCTGAATACAAGATATCCTACTCCTGATCCTTTTCATTTTAGTAGTAGCATGAAAGAATTGTGTATTCTTATCTCCATCAACTAGCTAAAGCTCCTGGGATTTTTGTCTCCAATACACCTCCTCTCTTGCCAAGATTTCTTCTAATTCACTCCTGAGAGACCTAATTTTATCCAACACCTTAGAGGCCATACCATGTTGCAATACATGCCTATTCAAAACCTCTAACATATCTAAGATCCTTTGTTTTTCTTCAAAAATATTCTTGAAATGCAGGGAGTTCCACCCCCTGATAATTTTTTTTTTAAAAAGAATCTTCTTGACGATCTGGAACATTCTAGAACTTCTAATGAATGGAGCCTCACCCCACCATTACCGCAGGAGGGGAAGAAAAGAGGGGTCCCTAAACCACATGGGTTCAAACTTAAAAGGTAGTTTGTAAGAAGGACTGTCTATCACAAGAGACAAGGAAACCAAAAAATGATCAGACCTAGACAGGGGAATGATGGAAGAGAAAAACTCAATATCTAATTTGAACCAATTAGAGGAGAGTAAAAATCTATCCAATCTTTCCGCAATTTGAGAAAAAATCTTCCTCATGTTTGTCCATGTGAAAAGACCATTATTGGGCTTGCAATCAAAAAGAGACATCAAAAATGAATGCATTAAAGTCATCCATAGACTTCTTATTTGGACAAATACCACCTGATTTTTCTCCTCAATCCAAAATTGCATTAAAATCTCCCCCAAAAATAGTAAAGGAATGATTCCTAAGGGGGGATGAAACCCTAATGAGTTCTTGCCAAAGATTGTCTTTAGCCAAGATGCCTGAGGGGGCATAAATGTTAAACACCCATACTTTAAATCTAGACTCTCTGAATGATACTAATGATAACATCCAATTTGGCATAGATGCGACCAATTTTACATCAACTACAAAATCATTCCATAATAATGCCAGACCTCCCGAAGCCCCAGAGGCCGGGAAAGATACAAACTTCCACCTCTTCCAAGAAGAAAATACGAACTCAGAATTCTCCAAAGAGAGTTTAGTCTCCTGAAGCATACCTAGATCCCACTTAACCAAGTCTAACTGAGACTTGATCAAGCATCTCTTGTTAGGGGCATTTAAGACCCTAACATTCCATGAGATAATCCTAATTGGCCTCGAGGGGAGGTCGACACTCCTCTCTTTTCACTAATGGAAGAATAACAGTTCTCCCCAAAACTTTAATGTAAGCTTCTCTTGACCACCACGGATCTAGTAACCGGAGGACTGAGAACACACTTTTTTTTCTTTTTAATGGGACATGAGTCATGGCCACTACTTTTCCCATTACCTAAAGACAATGTGGAAGCCTTCTTAAACCCAGGGGAAGTAGACAAAACTTGCTAAATACCTGCATCAATTTCCAGGTGAGTTTTACGGTTCTTTGGAGGTCTACCCCTACCTGGGGACACTACAACATTAGGGAAATTTAGCTCAACTTGGGTAATAGAAGAACTAATAGGCAATTTAACAAAAGGTGATCGACAAGACTGTACTAATTCCTGAAGAACCACTCACTTTAAAGCATCCTGGGAGACATTGATAGGAACCTCAGAGGGATTTAACGAAGGGGAAATTGGAAAACTCTTATGAATTAAATCCAAATCATTTTCAATCGAACACATGATCTTGTCTGAGACCTCATCTTCCATAAGATCCTTATTAGATTTAAGCAGATGCTCCACTTGTTGAACCGCATGTTCATCTGGAGAAATATGTAAAGACACCCAAGGCATGCCACACTCCCTGATAGGCTCACTATGCAATAACTCTTTTACTTGTTGAATAAGAGCATCATCATCAGGGCTGAAGGGGGTAGACACAACCAGAGCAATCACCCCGGTATTTGCAATATGATGAGGAATATCCATATGCCCAGTTGACCTTTTTAAAGAACAAGGGGCCTCATTTCCTAGATTGATACCAAGCCCCTCCTTCTGGACTTGACAATGATTGGAACCTTGTATAGGAGGAAGACATGTCTGACTATCTAGATTAGCAATGCCATCTTTACCCTGAATGACAGACTTGGGATTAATAATGTTCACATCACTATCTAGATTATCAGTGGTGGTTTTGTGTTTAAATTGGGCAACATTGTTAAGACCCTCCTTGAACTGGCAATTAGACTCAACCAAGACCTAAATGGAATCTTTAGCAGGGGCGGGTTTAAATGGAATAGACGGATCTTCCTTATTGTTTATACCAGTTTTTGCATTACGAAAATCCAAGAAAAGGGGAGCATCCACAACAATCACATTTTGACATAGATCATCATTCATCTTCACAATAGGTTATTTCCAAATGCCCTCATTTGATTTAAGATTACAAGAAATCGGGCATACTGAAGAAGGGGAAACCAGCACACATATTTTTACCAGAACCTTCCCTTCCTCAAAAATAGATTTGGATGTCAAAAAATTCCCAAAATGATCCCCTATGGATTTCAACACCTCAGGATCCATGAATTCAAAAGGCAGCTGTGGCAATCCAAGCCAAACCAGTAGAGATTTCGGTTTGACCCAATCTGGGACAAAAAAGGGTTTCCAAGTAGAAACCCTAAATAAAACATTACCAAACCAATGATATGAATTCGCAAGAACATTGTTCTTAAAACGGGGGGATTCAAAAACCAAAACACAAGAATTTGAAGATAACAGTTGAAAACAAATTAATGCAGGCCACCGTTTTCACAATTTAGAGTGCAATTAGATAAATTGATCGAAGGGCCCCAAAATTCCTCTAAGATAGCCACAGCATGTAACTTGGAGGCCCTTTCTACCACAATAGAACCAGAAAAATTAAAAAAGGGTCGTGGAAACCAAACCTCTTTTGTTGGAGTTGTATCAACCATGTTACCATTTTCCCGACGAGCTTTACTACTTGAGCTTCCTGCATCTTTGCCAGCAATATCAGCAACAACTACCTGTTTTACAAACCCGAATGCCCTAGGAGCAGCATGGACTCCCTCAACCACCACTTCAGCAAAAGAATGGTTAGCAGTAACGGAGATGCCTGACACCTTTCCCCTGTTATTGTTTCTGTTATTGCCATTCAAACCTTGCCAATTGAAGCTACCCATACGATGACGCGGGAAACTCTTAAAAAAACCCCAAAAATATTTGGAGACTGGATGAAGTTATTTAAATCAAAATGTTAACTATAAGCTATTGATACAAAAAAAAAAAAAAATTACTCTATTTTGTTATTTAACATACCCTGCTAAAATGCTTTGGAAAAAAGAGATTTAATCATAGAAATAAATATATATTGCAAAGTTTATGCCTAATGTTCTAAACTATACATCTAATGTGTTGTTTCTTCTTAGTTAAATGATTTATAAGTATGTTGTTTTGTTTTGTTTTTAATAAAAATTCTCATGTATATATATAAATTTATTTGATACATTATATTCTGGAAATGAAATATTGTGTTTTTTAAATTATGGATCATGCCAAAATTATGTTTGCCCTCGCAGTTAGAATATATATATATATATATATATATATATATATATATATATATATATATATATATATATATATATATATATATATATATATATATATATATAATGTTCTTTAAAACTTTAAATAAATAAAATAAATAAATAAAAAAAGGGGAGTTTTTTTTTACCAGGCCAAAAAATCGGGATGGGGGAGCCAAGGGCTCTACCCCACCCCGCCTCCTCATGGAATACCTTAGTGTAGTGCAGCTGCCACTATGGGTTAAGCCACAGTGGATGGCTTGGCTGCCACTGTGGGTTAAGTCGCTGTGAATGGTTGCAACCATCACTGGGGGTTAAGTCGCAGTAGTCGGCTCGACCCACCACTGTCGGTTAAGCTGTAGTGGTTGGCTCAACCCGCCACTGCGGGTTAAGCCATAGTGAACAACTGCGGCCACCACTATGGCTAACCACAGTGGATGGCCATGGCCGCCACTGTGGAGAGCCACAGTTCGGCCACCCCACACCCTTTCCCTTTGGCCTTTCTTGAGACCCTTGGCCCTTCGTAGAACAGTTTGGTCCCCTCATTTTCTTGGCCGCCACCTGCACACACACACACAAAAAAAAAAAAGAGAGAACAAGCAACCCTAACCCAATTTCGGGTTAGGGTTAGCTTGAAATTAAAGAAATGAAAAGTATAAGGATAAAGAATAAGTAGAATAAATAAACCCTAGAAAGGGTTTGTAATAAAATTATATTAAAATGCAATGAGGAGGGGATTCTTTTTAAAATTTGAAATAAAAAGAATTTCCCCCCATTTATCTATAGCCAATATGTAGGATTAATTAACCCCTAATATTGACTAGGGTAAGATTGGTTCTTAATATAGACTTTAGTAGGGGAATGTGTGTAAGTATATATATATATATATATATATATATATATATATATATATGCTAGTTCATATATTTATTAATTATGTTATTTGGGATACAAATCTTTTGGAAAATTTTATTAGTGGAATTTATTAAAAGTATTAATGTAAACTTTTAACCTATGAGGTCATTGTTGGTCAATTATATAATAGTTGTAATTTCAATATCTAAGGGGATTAAAATTCAACTTTAATATAAAATGATTTTTACTTGGCAAATATTATAATTGATTTGGTTAACTTTAGTAGTTAAATTTAAAAGTAATTTCACGTATGATCAATTAATTATTTTTAATTGGCAAATATTATAATTGATTTGGTTAACTTTATTAGTTAAATTTAAAAGTAATTTCGTGTATGATCAATTAATTATTTTTAATATGAGATAACATTATTTCATTTATTCTTGAATATTTTAAATATGATTGAGATAATTAATATCTATTGATCCTTTTGGGAGAATTTTAATTAGGAAAAAAATAATTAATTAAGTAAAATTAATTAATTAAGTTGCGACGACCCTTTTTAAGGAATAGGTAGTCTACTCTAATTATTGACACATTAATGATAGAGTTGATTAAATCAACTTAGGAAACCATTCTATTTAACCCTGAGTTAACCCTTAGTTAAGACAAAACTTATTTATTCTATTTTAAATGTAGATTACTTAATGTATTTATGTTGTTTTAAAAAAAAATGGTTGTTCCATTTTTACCCAAAAGTTTGGGCATGACAGCTCATGTCCATAATAAACATGCAGAGTTTCTTGAAAGAATAAAAAGAGAAGGAGCAAGCCTATAGGTAATCAGCGATATGACTCCAAAGGAAGCGGTAGAGTGGGAAATAATGACTACAGAGAAATTGTTCAAAATCAAAAGATGGGTTGCTATTAACATGTGGCAAGTAGACAGACTGTGGGATGGACTGGAGAAGCTACAAAAAATAAAAGATGAAGCAACAGGCATTCAGGATAGAAACACAACATTGGTACAAGTGTTAATGGAAAAGTTAATTGAGGATGCGGTTGAGTTGGGTGAAGATGGAATGATTGAATAATTTGAAGACACGTGGGACAAGAGGTTGTCAGATCCGAACAGATATAATAGCCCAAAAGTTTTGAAGTCTATCAAACAAGTTCAAAATATAGTGAGGGATTATGAGGAGAAGGCTATTCTGAAAGAACATGATGAAGAACCCTTGAGAGTTACATGTCTAATCCAAGAACATAATCTATCCGCAGTCAAGTAATCTGAAGGCAAGGGAATGGACCAAGTATTAGGAAATCTCCAAAAGTTTCTCAAAGCTAATAAAGGGTCGCTGACTAAGTTAATTGATGTTGATTTGTCACAATTTTGTCTTTTCCTACAAAATTGTTATAAAAAAAAATCATGTCTCTTATTTCCAGGAGTTTGAGAATTGTAGATTTTGTTTGGGCTCTGTATTTCCAGAGACTCTGCGTCTTGGTTCTCTTACATGCATAGTTATCATGGTGATGTCTTATCTTTGCAAATGATTGATGTAATGAGGTGTGAAGGTCAACTAGTTATGCATATCAAACTGTAATTCATTATTTTTTATAAAGGAATATATGAATCTATGTAGCTTTTCTGGTGTGTCATATTCTCTCTGTCAATTACAATCTCTTTAAATGATTGCACAATTTTATGAATGATTGTGAGATTTATGCTTATTCGTAAGATTGTCCATTATTGCAATTAATTTCAAAAAGGCATTGTACTATGAAACTGCCTGTAGATAAGAAATTTATTTTGTTTTTAGTTGTTTTAATAATTTTGTTTATTTTGAAAAAAAAAATTGTCGATTGGAATAACTACTCTAGATTGTGCAAGATTCATTAGTTCTAAAGATAATTATCTTGAATCCCATCATGAAATAGTTGATGTATGTTTTACTGAGTTAAACCACAAGGTATAACAAAGACATTTCGATCCTTGGGACTGAGATTTTCCTCTATCTTTCAAGTAAATAAACTCCATTGAAAGGTGATATTTTATTTAATTTGAGTGGATTCTAAACTCACGTCAACAACATCAAGCATGGCTCCCTTATCTAAATAATTTAGAAAAGAATTAACTCCTCTTTCTGAGTCTTTGCATAGTATAATGTCGAGATTGATAGATTTTAATGTGTTGAAAGTTCCTCCCATCAATCCAATTGACACTTCTAAACCATTGCCACCCTACTATCATCCCAAAGAATTTTGGCAATATTACCATCAACCTGGCCATGATAACGAGAAATGTTACACATTGAGGAATAAAATTGAAGACTTCATTGATAATAATACTATATATGTAGCTAGTGTGAATGATAAAGGAAGTGAGTTCGTAGCTCCTCTTAATCAAAATCTCCAAATCTTCACCAAGCCTTTGCCTTCTCACTCTACCAATTTTGTTGAGTCCGAGTCTCTTGCCATCTCTCCCAATGACCTTGGTATGGAATCTAAAAATGTTGTGAATCTTGTTGACAAACCTATACCTCCTAAAGACCTATGCATTACTTTTGATCCTAGTGAGACTACTATTGCATTGATGGTCCATTCTATACCACCATGAAGATCAAATACAAACTCTCATGAGGAGTGCTCATTGATCCAATGTGTATGATGAATGTGATTACTAAAGAATATATTTATATATTACAATTGCATCAAGTAACATAAGATAAATTTGATGTTATGGTTAAGGTGTATGATGGTTTATCTTTCCCTACTATTGGTTCTATTACTCTTCTCATTGAGGTTGGCACTAAGTGCTTAGATGTCACTTTTTCTATTATACCTACATCAGATCAATTTCATGTGAAGTTGGGACAACATTGGCTCTCTTCCATGAAAGTCATCCCTTCTACAATTCATGTGTTTGAAATTCCCTCATAATGGCACTATCATAAAATTAATCATAGCCTTTACCATCCCACATTGAAGCATGTAAATTTCACTCTTAATTAGTTTTGGCCTAAAAAAACTGAACCTCTTAAGCCTCGAAGTGACATCCTTTTCCTATCTTACCAAAAGTGGAAAAGTGAGATGATCATGTCCTTGAGTAAGCCTAGAGACCCTATACCTATGGATATTCCTCCTCCTCATAATAGACTTGGTATTCTTCCTACTCCTTCTATTCCTCCTATATATGCCTCAATTCAACCTCCCACATCTTACAAAGGAAATCTCTTGGCATGTTCTATATCTCAACCTAGTGGCATTTCTTTCATGCCTCCCCTTTAAGGGAAGAAAAGAAGCCTATGTCCATCAATCCTCAACCTTCACAACCCTCGACTAAAACTAAAATGAACCATTTTGCAAGAGAACACCAATGAAAACATCGTACAAAGGCTCATGAGCTTGCTTCCCAAACCATTTCCTCTCTAAAGACACCAAATGTTGACTTGATACCATTTGTCTAGCCTTCGCCTAACCCTAGGGAGGAAGTGCAACTCAAATCACAAAGATTAAAAATGCTTAATCAAATGATGGTTCAAGTTCTTTTCGCATTACAAATCCTATTTTTATTAATATAGAGGATGATATGAATGTTAATTTTGTTCATGCTAACAATGTTGATTATAATGATATATATGAGCTTGTTGATGTTAATCATGATTTATCTTCACATATTTTAAAAGCATTAACCCTAGCTCCTAGTGACAAATAAAGTGACTCATCATTAGAGCATGGTCCTTATTTTTAACTTACAATAACTTCATCCTTTTTGCTCAAAGTGGATCCTCTTACATCTTGTCCATCATCCCTAAATGATGTTTAACAAGATTGGGAGGTAGATGATTTTCTAGACTAGCTCCATTCATGTTATAGATTCTCTTTTGTGTGTTTGCTTGTTCGTAATGTGCTGCTTGATATTTTTTTGTGTTATGTTAGGTTCTCTTTGGATGACCCTTGTTACTCTATTGGTACAAACTAATAAGGAGGTTGAATCTATTATGAGATTCTTCTATTCGTATCTCCTTTCTTCTATATGTTGTGCCTTGTGTTGTCTACTTGGGGATGATGCAAAGCGCTAAGATCTCTTTTTGGTCTCTTCCATGTTGACTCAAAATGTAATTTGTGCTCTTCTTTCATTGTGTTTATAGTTTTAATACCTTTGGTAGATGAGGTCAATTCAATTCAAATATTCTTGATATACATTATTTATCATAAGAGAATTTGACCCCACAATTAGTGGATCCCTTATGTGCTTTTTACAACATGTTTTATGACCATTATCCTTTGATTTTTCCTTTCTTGGGGGCATCTAATTGTTGTAATGTGCTTGTATTTTGGATGCATGCTACGTTAAAGAAATTTCTCCCAAAAAGGTGTTTGCAAAATCTTTAACAAGGGGTCATACACTCCACTCAATGTTACACTTTTGCACACGCCATGATATGTTTTTGATACTCAAGTTACTTTCCAAACTAAGCCTGTTTATTTGTAATTTAGTATTTTTATTTTTCATTACATAATAAGCGAATCTTACTAGGTTAGTAAATTCATGTGCTCTCCCTTTCTCTTTCTTGTGTTGTCCCTTTTATATTAATATTAGAGCAGTAAGATCTTCAAGTCTCAACTAGATTAGTGTATCATGTCTCTTTGATATCTTGGTGAAAGCTTGTTAATGCAACTTTGTACTTTACCATGAGTATGCTTAGTCGCATACTCTCATTAAAGTGGGAGCTAAATGTAGCATCATAAATCATAATCACTTACAATTTCATCTTCATGTAGGCCTCACTTTGGCGTTTCAGTTTCTAATGTTTGATTATTGTGTTGTTTTTATGCACACCCATTGCAAATCCTACATTTTCATTATTTCCTCATCTTTCCTCTCATACCGAGTCTTGATTTTTAGAACTAGGGAATTGGGAGCCCTAGTCCTCCTAATCAAGACCCATTTTGGGCCCTACAATAGTCATTTAATTTGAGTGGTAAATTTGATCCTGTGTCGGCCTACTTTGGAAATTTAATTTGTTTTCAGGCAATCAAGTATAAAAGGAGGTTTACCCCTCTCATTTGAAATCCTAACCTAACTTATTTTATGATATCAATGAAAATTTTGCAAAATTCAATTCAAGTGAGCAGTACTCAATCATTCATCAAGCATTGGAGCAGAAGTGAAGTCAATTTTGTTGGGTGAAAATTTTGTAAATGGGGAAGTTTACAAAATTGTGGTTTCAGCCATAGTGTGTGAGATTGCATTGAGCTCCTAATTGTAAGGGAAGACTCCCCCTTTTCTTACTACTCTCTCTATTTGAAACACAAATTTAACTATTAATCCTATTCTAAACTTCAGTGGTACATCATCCTTCTCTCTTTAGAGTAGATGTTATTCTTTCCTCTTTTTTCAAGAAAGAATTTACAATGCAAAGCAGTAATGATTTATATAACTTCAAAGTCACAAAGAAATAACTTAGAGTATGTGAATGAAAAATGAAAATAAGAGAAACAAAGTTTCTATAAAGGCACAAAGTCCTTTGTTGCTTCTCTGGGACGAGAAAATAGTGTTCAAGCTCAAATTCTTGTAATCACTATAATCCTATCAACCTTCTTCAAAATAAACTTCTATAACCCAAAGTGTGTACTAAGATAACAAAGAAAACCACAAAGTCTCTATCTTGATATCCTATTACAATTTTGATAATCTTTTCTTGAAAATAATAAAATGAAGCTCAAAGTCTTCAAATCACCATCTCCTTATCAAGATAACAAAGAAAAGAACAAATTCTAAAGGAAATATTATCTTATTACAATTCAGCTAACTTTTTCTCAAAGTAACAAGATGAAGCTCAAAGTCTTCAAAATGTTACCTCTTCCACTAATTACTAATTCTATCTAATAAGAGCTAAAAATGTAACACAAAGTTTACAACCAACACTTATTCTACTCTTTAATATTTTCTCAACACAATGCTTTTATTTGATCACAATAAGATTTTATCACAAGAATGATGTAAGAACACTCTCACCATAAATCACAATGGATCCAACACAAAGCCTGAATGCCAAAGGTGTCTTCTTATTTGATCGAATTTGCAAAACAACAATACGAACTCAAAGTTTCACTTTTTTCTTCACTTTAGCAATTTTTTCATTGCATAAGATTAAAGATTAAAAATTACAATAAGCAACCTCATATATATAGGTGAGGTGCAATGAGATAATATAGAAAAGTTATGAATAAATCAAAGAAGATTTATATTTGACTTAGAACTTGTGCATATTCTAGATGCGAAAACATGAATACAAAATGACACTTAAAATGTCTAAGTCTTATTACAAAAATGAATCTATAGCTCTATAAAATATGAAAAATAGTAAAAAATATAAAAAATACTAAGTGTCACTAGACACTCCATTATGATATCGCTTAATGGATTCCTCGAATTTCTGCAAAACTACCTTCATTTTTTCCTCATCAGGTCCCTTGGTGTCTTGTAATGATTTTGACCTAAGTGATGGAATCTTTGAGGCTCATGTAGCATTTCTTGTACTTCTCAGAAGAGAAGCTAGATCATCTAAATTGACTTTGTTGGCCATTTGGTGGAATTGATTATGTTTCATTGATGTTTTGTCATTGATACCAACACTAGCTATTTGGATGCTTTACTAGCACCCTTTTGGTCCCGGTAGGTTGAGTGGTTTCTAGTTAACTTGGATCTGGCATGATCCAATAGGCTTTGATATAGTCTAGTGATGGAATTGGCTTATTCATGATACTCATGCTCATATTTGGTCTGTTGTTTTTGGTCTAGTGATTAGATTCTATCCTACTTGCTTAGAATATTGGTTTTTGGTTCCGGTGAGGGTTTCACCGACAGAGCTTTTGGTGGATATATTTGATGAATTGCATAAGTGGTGTTGGTGTAGCTTCTGATGGAGTTTCAGGATGTTGTTGGTAATCATGTTCGAGACTTTGCGGATGGAGATCATTGTTGTGGCGTATGGACTTATACTTGGTCTCGGTTGATCTAGGTTATGGACCGGCTATAATGTAACGCGTGGATAGGACCTATTGGTTTATTTCTGGGATGTCTTATGTGTTGATATTATTTGTTTAGTCTTAGGCCACATGGTTTGTAATTAGGTAATTGGTTTATCATCTGGTGGACGACCTGATTTTTTTTGGTCGAGGGTTTGTATAAATAGATGTAAGATCTCATTGTAGATCAGCATGGTTATTATTAGAGGTCATGGTCAAGGAATGTAATGTGCGAATAATGAAATATCATTAAGGCAGAGGAGCTGGTTGATCATTGGAGATCAAATTGGGTTTATTTAAGAGGATTTAGTCCTTTGGTATTGAGATTAACCAGAATTGTACTCAGGCATAGGAGATGTTATCTTTTGCAGTTCAACACTTCTTAGGATTGTAGTCTAGATTTCTATGTAGTCAGTGAGTCTCCTTTTGTGATGAGCAGTGCACTCTAGGCTGTTGGCCTTCCTGGAAGTGCAGGCCCCTCAATTGTAATTCACATACTTACTGTAGAAGTATTATCTGACTGTGGGTAGGCTTCCCACCATGGTTTTTCCCTTTACTAGGTTTTCCATGTACAAATATTGGTGTCATGTGGATGGTATTTATTTTGTGTTTATTGTTTATGCTTAATTGGTTTATCTTCTATTCTGGTATTAATGTTTTGGGTTCTGGTATTAAAGTTTAAATTGCTAATGGTTTCGGTAATCTATGACAACTGATTCAACCCCCCCCCCCCCTCTCAGTTGTCTTCTGGTTATTTGAATTTTCTAACAATTGGTATTAGATCTTTGGTCCTCTCTACAGAAAGCTTAACCGCTTGAGGAAGATCCTATGGAAACTAATAGTTCAAGTTCATCCAGTTCTTCTGGAGCTATGTTTCGAAGGGATATTCTAAGGCTTGATGGAGAAAATTATACAATATGGAAGATTCTAATGGAGACTCATCTGAGATGTCTTGGCAAGGAGATTTGGGAGATCACATTGAATGGTGTCACACCCTATAATCTGGGATCTGGAAATCCTCCTCTAGAAAATCTGGCCAAGAATCTTGATAATGACTCTAGAGCAAGAGAAACCCTCTTGTGTGCACTTTCTGATCAGCAAATAATGGGATTAACCAACAAATCATCTGGAAAGGCTATATGGGATAAGTTGGAGACTCTTAATAAGGGTGAACCTACAGTGAAGATTCCTAAACTTGATTGTTACTAGGTGAGATATGAAAACCTGAAGATGGAAGAAGATGAAAGGTTTGTTGTATTCATGGAAAGGGTAAATGATATTGTTATGGGAATTCAATGTTGTGGTGGAACTTAGAGCAAAGATGAAATTGTTTCTAAAGTCCTGATAGCCCTACCACCAGCTTACAAAATGAAGGCTATTGTTCTTAATGAGTTGAGAACTATGGCTAATACTGTTGGTATTTTGGATATGTTGATATGGTTTTGTCATTGATGTCAACACCTGTCATCACTTGTCAACACTTATCAGCACTTGGATATCACTGTTTATGTTCACCGGCAAGTTAGAGACTTATGCACAGTCACTGGTATTTGGTTCACAGGCAGATTATATTGTTCACCGACACTTGGAATGACTTGGAGACTACTTGGTTATGTCGAAGACATTAATCGATCACTTGGTTTTGGCAATTTGGTTATTTCTTTATTCAGGTTTGCATATTTTTTGTTACCAGCAAATAGGCCCAGGATATGCATCGGTAGACATATCTATTCTAGATCAGCACAACACGCTATGGAGATGATTTATTATTATTGTAAATGCATTAAGCCGACATCATGCATCGGATATTGATTTATTTGTAATTGATTTTATTGTAATATATTTTAGTAAGTCAACCTATTCAATTGGTCTTAGGTTATGGTATAAATGTAAGATCTCATTTGTGAGATTGATATGTGATTAGAAAAATAATTGTAATAAAGTATATGCGAAAATAAGCAGAGCTATACACGCAGACATCATTTGAAGGTTGAAGGAAGTTTTTTGTGAAGGCAATCAGAACTAAACCGGTACTGAATCCATCATATGAAGATGTTATTTTGTGCAATACATCATCATTGGATTTAACCATCCAATTGTAGTCAGTGTGACTCTCATCTTGTGATTAAGCAGTGAGCTCTAGGCAGATGGCCTTTTTGCATGTGCAGAATCCATATTGTACACACATACTATCTGCAATAGTATCATTTGATTATGGGTAAGGCTTCCCACCATGGTTTTTCCCCTTACAAGGTTTCCACGTACAAATATTTGTGTTATGTGTTGTGGATGTTATTGTATTTCTATTTCATGCATTAATCTTTACCGGTACTACAATTAACTGATAAAACTGTCTACCGACATTAAGTTTGGTTTACCGGCATTAAACATTAAGTTTTGGTTGAATTTATTAGACAACTAATTCCCCCTCCCCCCTCTCAATTGTCTTTGGGACCTAACAATTGGTATCAGAGCTTAGTCCTCTTTTTGCAGAAGTTTAACAGCTTGAGGAGATCCAATGTCTTCTAACTATTTCAGGAAGGACAATCTGAAACTTGATGGAGCTAACTATGACATATGAAAGATCGGGATGGAGACACATTTTAATTGCATTGGAAAGGACATATGGGATGTTATAAAGAATGGCAATACTACTCCTACTCAAGGTCAACCTAATCCACCAACCTTGGCTAAAGATGAGGAAAATGATTGCAAAGCAAGAGAAGCACTTTTGAGCACATTGTTAGATCAACAAGTCATGGGATTATCAGACAGATCTATTGCTAAAGCTATTTGGGACAAACTCAAAACATTGAATGAAGGATATTCCACAGTCAAAATTGCAAAACTTGAATGCTTTCGGGTCAGGTATGAAAGTCTGAAAATGGAAGAAGAAGAAAGAATCTACTTTTATGGAAAGAGTAAATGAAATTGTTTTGGGTATACAATGTTGTGGAGGAACCTTAAGTGAAGATGAGATTGTTTCTAAAGTTTTAAGAGATTTTCCACCAACATGTTAAATGAAAGTTAATATTATAAATGAATTGAGAACAATGCCTAATGCATCAGTATCTAGAGACACTTTGGTTGGAAAACTTTCATCTTTTGAGCTTGAGAAATTTGGTCATGTTACTACTATTAAGACAGATCTAGCTTTCAAGGCATCATCATCAACTACAGCATCATCATCATCATCTGATAAATCTGATTGGAAAGCCTTCTCTACAAGAGAACTTGAAGAAAGAAGGAGAGAAAATGAAGAACTTGAAGAACTTGAAGCACTATTTGCAAGGAAAATGCCTAAAGGTCCAATTGGAAGTAAGTATGAAGGTAAAGCACCCTTTATTGTTTTAACTGTAATAAGATTGGTCATATGGCTTCTAGATGTCCTGATGGACATGCAAGATTAAGAGAAGAAGCTAAAAGAACATATAAGCCTAACCCTGATTATCAAAGATACAAGTTTAAGAAGATTAGAGACAAATCTTGTTATTATGTTGATGAAGGAGTTACTGATGATTCTGATGAGGATCCGGCAGACAATGGATGGGCTTTTGTTGCTATAATAGAAGATCAACTGACACCTACTGTTCAACTGGTAGAGCAGGCCCTGACAGCTAAAGTTGAAGATAAAGATGAATGGATTATTGATTCAAGATTTTCACATCACATGACTGGTGATAAGAGTAAGTTCTTCACCTTTCAGGAATACAACGAAGGTCTAGTAAGATTTGGAGATGATAAAGCTTGTTTGATCAAAGGGAAATGAACTATATCTTTTGATGGCAAGCACAATACTGTTAATGTTTACTATGTTTAAGGTTTGAAGCATAATCTTTTGAGTGTTGGTCAATTAGTTGAGAAAGGATTTAAGTTACAATTCAAGAATGGTAAATGCAAAATCTTAAATAGAACTGGTTTGGAAATTGCCACCGGTAATCAAACTAGAGGTAATATCTTTCATTTGAACAACAATGAGAAAGCATGTTTGATTGCACATTGATGAAAGTTGGTTATGGCATAAGAGACTTTGTCATGTAAATTTTGATTGCATTGTAAAAATCAGTACTACTAAGGTAGTAAGAGATTTACCTAAGATTGTTAAACCTCACAATCTGGTATGTAAGCAATGTCAATTTGGAAAGCAAGTTAGAGCAACTTTCAAAAGTATTCCAAAGAAGTCTAATAATGTTCTTGATTTAATTCATACTGATTTATGTGGTCCAACAATAACTAGAAGTATATAAAGAGATAGGTATTTTATGCTAATCATTGATGACTATTCTAGAATGTGTTGGGTTACTTTTCTCAGGGAAAAATCTGAAGCATTTGGGAAATTCAAACTATTCAAGTTAATGGTAGAAAATGAAACCGGTAAGAAAATCAAATGTTTGAGATCAGATCAAGGAGGTGAATTCACATCTAAGGAATTTAATACATTCTATGAAGTGAATGGGATCAGAAGATAGTTATCAGCACCCCAGACACCCCAGCAGAATGGAGTGTGGAAAGGAAAAACAAAACTATCTTGGATCCAACCAGAAGTATGATATCAAAAGAAAATATATCTCATATATACTGGAGAGAAGTGGACAATATAGAAGTTTATACATTCAACAGAGTTCACATCAGAGGTGAAACCGGTAAGACCCCTCATGAACTATGGTTTGATAATACTCCTACTCTTAAATATTTTAGAATATTTGGAAGTAAATGCTATATTAGAAGAGATGAGTAGATTGGCAAATTTGATCCTAGAAGTGATGAAGGAATATTTCCTGGTTATTCATCTAAGAGCAAGGCATATAGATATTTTAACAAGAGATTGCAGAAAATTGTTGAGAGTGCAAATGTGAAGATTGATGAACAGTTTAGAGGAAATTCAAGGTACAGACTCTAAACTAACAATAGAGATGATCACAAATGAACCTACCATGAATACACTGGTACAGAATGGTGATCCAGCTACACCGGCATCATCTGGGGATTCAACAGTCACTGAAGAACAACAGCAAGTAAAAACACCTCGGCATGTAAGATTGAATCATTCTGAAGATCAGATAATTGGAAACAAATTTCAAGGAGTTATGACTAGAGGAAGATTGACAAATGAAGAGGTATGTCTTATTTCTCAAATTGAATCTACATCAATTAATGAGTCATGTGAAGATAAATATTAGATTAAAGCTATGGAAGATGAATTGGAACAAATTGAAAGGAATAACACTTGGTCATTAGTTCCCCGACCGAAAGACAAAAATGTAATTGGAACTAAATGGGTTTTCAGAAATAAAATTAAATAAGATGGTAAGGTAATCAGAAACAAAGAAAGATTAACGTGTAAGGGATATTCACAGAAAGAAGGAATTGATTACAATGAAACCTTTGCACCAGTAGCTAGAATTGAGGCAGTCAGACTTTTATTGGCTTTTGCAGCACACAAGAACTATAAAGTATATCAAATGGATGTTAAATGTGCATTTTTGAATGGAGATCTTGAAGAAGAAGTTTATATTGAACAACCTGATGGATTTTCTTTGACAGATAACAAAGACATGGTTTGCAGGTTAAGGAAAGCTTTATATGGTCTAAAACAAGCTCCTAGAGCTTGGTATGCTAGATTGGACAAATATCTTTTAAAGCTTGGATACACTAAAGGTAATGCTGACAACAATCTATACTACAAAGTGACTAATGATGACATCTCTGTTATTGAAGTTTTTGTTGATGATATAATCTTTGGAGGAGAAGATGGATTGTGTAAAGACTTTTCTAACAAAATGCAGCAAGAATTTGAAATGTCTATGATTGGAGAGATAAAATTCTTTTTAGGATTGCAGATTTCATAGACTGATAAAGGTATATTCCTATGTCAATCTAAGTACTTGAAGGAATTACTAAATAAATTTGGCATGGAAAACTGTAAACTGGTAAGAACACCTATGACTACAACTGATAAAGTATCTTTGAAGGATGAATCAACACCTGTTAATCTAATTATATACAAGTCTATGATAGGAGGTTTACTGTATTTGACACAAACAAGACCTAATATTATGAATGCAATATGTATTATTTCAAGATTTCAGAGTAATCCTAAAGAAAATCATGAATCAGTAGTGAAAAGGATTTTCCAGTACCTACAAGGCACTACAAATCTTGGTTTATGGTATCCTAGAGATGAAAATTTTGACTTATTTGCATACACAGATGCTAATTGGGCAGGAGATGTGGATGACAGAAAAAGCACCACCGGTGGATCATTGTTTCCTGGTAGCAGACTAATTTAATGGTTGAGCAAGAAACATAGTTATACAAGTCTATCAACAGCAGAATCAGAATATGTTGCAGTAGCAACTAACTGTACACAGGTATTATGGATCAAACAAATGTTGAAGGAAATAAAGGTAAAATGCAAGGAACCTATAACTATTTACTGTGATAATAGGGTAGCAATTGATATATCAAAGAACCCGGTATTTCACTCTAAGACTAAACATGTTTCTATCAAATTCAATTTTCTAAAAGAGAATGTTGAAGCAAAAGAAGTGAAATTGGTTTATGTGAATACTAAAGAGCAGATTGTAGATATTTTTAGAAAGCCTTTGCCTAAGGAGACTTTTGAATATCTTGGAGAGCAACCTGGAGTCCTACCCCCACTGGTAGAGACTTAGACAGTTGATGTTTGTCATCAACTGATAGAATTAACAAAGAAATCTTTTATTCTAGCTTTGATGAGGAGAGCTACTTCTCAGGGGGAGTAGTTGGTATAATAAGTTGGTATTTTGTATTTGAAACTGGTTTTTGTAATACTTTGGCATTTGATGTCAAAGGGGGAGAGATATTATGGAAAAACACATTATCCCTTGGGGGAGAGATTGTTACTTTGGGGAGAGATTTTTAAAGAGATTGATTACTCTCTATATCTGTATCTTCATTTCTGGTTAATGATCTCTTTGGGAGATTTTTGGTTTTTGGCATATCTGTTTTGGCACTTTGATGGTTTTTCCATCTCGTGTTGCCATGAATGCCAAAGGGGGAGATTCTTGGTATTTTGGATATGTTGATATGGTTTTGTCATTGATGTCAACACCTGTCATCACTTGTCAACACTTATCAGCACTTGGAGATCTTTGGTTATGTTCACCAGCAAGTTAGAGACTAATGCACAGTCACCGGTATTTGGTTCACCGGCAGATTATATTGTTCATCGGCACCTGGAATGACTTGGATACTACTTGGTTATGTCGAAGACATTATTCGATCACTTGGTTTTGGCAATTTGGTTATCTGTATATTCAGGTTTGCATGTTTGTTGTTATCGGTAAATAGGTCCAGGATATGCACTAGCAGACATATCTATTCCAGATCAGCACGACACACTATGGAGATGATTTATTATTATTGTAAATGCATTGAGCTGACATCATGCATCAAATATTGATTTATTTGTAATTGATTTTATTGTAATATCTTTTAGTAAGCTGACCTATTCAATTGGTCTTAGGTTATGGTATAAATGTAAGATCTCATTTGTGATATTGATATGCGATTAGAAAAAGAATTGTAATAAGGTATATGTGAAAATAAGTAGAGCTATACACGCAAACGTCATTTGAAGGTTGAAGTAAGGTTTTTGTGAAGGCAATCAAAATTAAACTAGTACTGAATCCAACATATGAAGATGCTATTTTGTGCAATACATCACCATTGGATTTAACCATCCAATTGTAGTCAGTGTGGCTCTCATCTTGTGATTGAGCAGTGAGCTCTAGGCAGTTGGCCTTTTTGCATGTGCAAAATCCATATTGTACACACATACTATCTGCAGTAGTATCATTTGATTGTGGGTAAGGCTTCCCACCGTGGTTTTTCCCCTTACAGGGTTTCCACATACAAATATTTATGTTATGTGTTCTGGATGATATTGTCTTTCTATTTCATGCATTAATCTTTACCGGTACTACAATTAACTGATAAAACAGTCTACTGGCATTAGGCATTAAGTTTTGGTTAAGTTAATTTTGGTTGAATTTATTAGACAAATGATTCACCCCCCCCTCTCAGTTGTCTCCAGGACCTAACAAATACATCTGTCAACAGAGATACTTTGGTTGGGAAACTATCTACTTTTGAGCTTGAAGAATTTGGACCTTCTTGAGTTGTGAAGTCTGAACCTTCTTTTCATGCATCTACATCTACAACCAGCAAGTAAGACTGGAAAGCTTTGTATGCAAAGGAATTGGAAGATACAAAGAGAGATGATGACGAGTTTGAGCAAATTGAAGCACAATTTGGTAGAAGATTACCTAAAGGACCGATAGGAAGTAAGTATGAAGGAAAAGCACCTTTTAAATGATTTGCATGTAATAAGATTGGTCATTTTGCATCTAGATGTCTTGAAAGAAATTCAAGATTTGAAGAAATAGTTAGAAGATCATTTAACCCTAACCCTGGATATCAGCACAAGTATAAATACAAGAAAAATAGAGACACATCATGCTACATAGTCGATGAGAAATGCATTACTGATTCTAATGATGAACCAACAAAAGACTCTGGTAGTGGATCTGGCATTGGGAAGGAATGGGTGTTCATGGCTATCAAGGAAGATGATCTGGCACTAGATGAGAATGTACATGAAGAGAAGGCACTTGTTGCTAAAATTGAAGACAAGGATGAATGGGTAATTGACAACAGTTGTTCACATCATATGACTTGAGATAAAGGGAAGTTTTTGTCTTTGCAAGAATTTGATGGTGGTCTAGTTAGATTTGGAGATGACAAGGCATGTATGACCAAAGGAAAAGGACCTATATCATTAAAGGGTAAGAACAATATTGACAATGTTTATTATGTTGAAGGTTTAAGGCATAATCTTTTGAGTGTAGGACAATTGGTAGATAAGCGATTTCAAGTACAGTTCAAGGATGGAAAATGCAAAATCATTAACAGATCTATTTTGGAGATTGCAACTAGTACACAAACAAAAGGTAAGATATTCCATTTGAACTTCGATGAGAAGACATGGTTGATTTCATAGATTGATGAGAGTTGGCTATGGCATAAAAGGTTGTGTCATGTGAATTTTGATTGCATTGTGAAGACCAGTTCAACTGAGGTAGTTAGGGATATACCTAAGGTTATCAAGCCCTATAATCCGGTATGTAAAGAATGTCAAATGGGTAAACAAATTAGAACCTCTTTTACAAGTATACAAGATAAATCAAATGATGTTCTTGATCTTATTCATACTGATTTGTGTGGCCCTGCTAGAGTTAAAAGTTTTCAAGGTGATAGATATTTCATGGCCCTACTAGAGTTAAAAGTTTTCAAGGTGATAGATATTTCATGATAATCATTGATAATTATTCTAGAATGATGTGGGTTACTTTTTTGAAAGAAAAATCTGAAGCATTTGAAAAGTTTAAAATCTTTAAGGCTAAAGTAGAAATTAAGACATGATTGAAGATTAAGTGTTTGAGATCATATCATGGTAGAGAATTCACATCCCATGAGTTTAATAATTTTTGTGACAAGCATCGTATAAGAAGACAATTTTTTGCTCCCTGAACACCTTAGCAGAATGGAATTGTGGCAAGGAAGAACAAAACTATCTTGGATGCTGCTAGAACAATGATTATGGAAGCTAGTCTACCTCATATCTATTGGAGAGAAGTAGTGAGTACAATGGTTTATACATTCAACAGAGTACATATCAAAGGAGAAACCAGTAAGACACCTTATGAATTATGGTTTGGAAATTCACCAACAGTTAAGTATTTCAAAAAAAATGGTAGTAAATGTTATATCAGGAGAGATGATATTATTGGGAAATTTGATCTTAGATGTGGTGAAAGCATATTTCTTGGTTATTCTAATGGAAGAAAAGCATATAGATGTTATAACAAGATATTGCAGAGAATTGTGGAGAGTGCTAATGTCAAAGTAGATGAGCTGAACAAAAATTAAATTAGAGTTTATGAGAAGAAACTAACAGTGGAAATGATTATATCTGAACCAGTAGCACCTTTACCAAAACAAAGAGTTGAACCAGTTACTCTAACAGTATCAGAGAACTCTACAGTAACTGAAGAACATGGAAGAGGAACTGAAAGTTGGAAGACTCCTAGGTATGTGAGATTGAATCATTCAGAAGATCAAATCATTGGGGATAAGAGAAATGTTGTGATGAAAAGAAGAAGACTAGAAACTAATGAGGTATGTTTAATTTCACACGTTGAATCGGTATCAATAATTGAGGCATGTAAAGATGAATATTGTTTGAAAGCTGTGGAAGAAGAATTAGATCAGATTGAGAAAAATAACACATGGACCTTGGTTCCCCGACCTAAAAATAAAAATGTTATTGGAACTAAATGGGTTTTTAGGAATAAATTGAATGAGTATGGTCAAGTTATAAGGAATAAGGCTAGATTGGTTTGTAAAGGATATTCTCAAAAGGAAGGAATTGATTATGGAGAGACTTTTACACATGTAGCTAGGATTGAAGCTATAAGATTATTTCTTGCCTATGCTGCTTATAAAAACTACAAGGTTTATCAGATGGATGTTAAATGTGCATATTTGAATGGGGATCTTGATGAGGAAGTTTATATTGAGAAACTTGATGGTTTTTCACTATCAGATGATACAGATATGGTTTGCAGGTTAAGGAAATCTTTATATGGATTGAAATGAGCACCTAGAGCTTGGTATGCAAGGTTGGATACATATCTTTTGAAGCTTGGTTTTACTAAGGGCAGTGCTGATAGTAATTTATATTATAATATTACTAATGATGACATACTAATTATTGAAGTATTTGTTGATGACATTATTTTGGAGGTGAAGATAAGTTATGCATAAAATTTTCTAAGAATATGGAGAAATAATTTGAGATGTTGATGATTGATAAGATGAAATTTTTCTTAGGTTTGCAGATTACTCAGATTGACAAAGGTATTTTTATCTGTCAAACTAAATATTCTAAGGAATTGTTGAAGAAATTTGGTATGGAAGATTATAAACCGGTAAGTACTCCTATGGTTACAAGTGAGAAATTGAAAAGAAAATATGTTTATGTACCGGTAAATCCTACAAGATACAAATCTGTGATTGGAGGTATACTTTATTTGACTCAGACTAAACCTGACATTATGAATTTTATTTGTATTGTTTCAAGATTTCAGAATGACCCTATGTTGGCATTTTTTATGTTTATGTTATGATTGTCATTGATGGACACACACTTGTATAGAGATCCCCTTCATATGTATGAGCTAGAGCTCAACCGGTATTTGTTCCAACCGGTATGTTGTATTCTAGTCTTTAGACTATTGGTGATTTTGCAGAATGTGTTTCCCGGTCTGAAGCAGCATGTCGATCCCAAGTAGTTCATAGATCTCAACCGGTACGAAGGAGCAAAGCGGCATAACACATTCTTACTAGTCTTAATTTTTGTCAAACCGGCAACCGGTATTTTGTATGAACTAGTAATACTCTGTGATGAGTTACCAGCCAGCATTTTGTGATGAGTTACCAACCCACTGATTGATTAACGGTGCCAACACACTAACGGTGCTTTTTGTGTCGTGTTACTGAGTATGTCTAGTCCATTAAACCTAGGAAATTCTAATGTAATCCTATTGGACCGACATGAAATCAGATTCCTTTAAAAGGACATCATGTCTAGGGTTTTGAGTTGTTGTTGTTGTTGCTGAAAGGGTTTATGTTATGGCTAGGGTTTAAGGTGGTTGTTGAGTTGTTATAAGAGCGATCTTATCTAAGAAGATCAAGTTGTAACAGAAAGAGGTAGAGAAGACTGAAGTAATGTTGAAACACATTAGCAGTGAGCTATACTGGATCTAACCAAGCAGTTTGTGCTATTAGATAGATCAAACACTTGTTGATTACTCACATCTTTGACAAGTCTGTAGCCCTTAACCGGGTAGGCCCAAAATCCTTTGTAAAATCCTCTAACAAGGTGGTTCACTTCTGTGAATCTAAAATCCTCTAACATGGTGGTCTTTAATCGGACTTATCTCCTAACAGAGATTGAGATTCCTAACAGGATCTGTTCTGGTGGAGAACATTGTAAGACCTTAATCGGTCTGGTTTCTATTCTACAGATAGTGACTTGTGAGTTCCATCTCACCGTGGTTTTTCCCAGCTAGGTTTCCACATCAAATATTTTGTGTTATGGTTGTATTGCTTTTGTGGGTGAATGCTTTATTTACATTTTGGTTTGCATGTGTGATAATCAGTCTGTCTATTAGACTGTTTTACCAATTTATCTTTAGACTGTGTAAGTGTTTAAGTACAGACATTTTTGGCATACTAATTCACCCCCCCCTCTTAGTATTCATCAATTGGTATTAGAGCCTACCTTTCTATAAGTTTAACCACTTGGAAAGAGATATGGGGGAATACACCTTGAGGGAACTTACTCAATGGCTCACTCAGTCTGAGCAAGCCTATGATGATCTTATGGTCAAATACAAGGCATCCCAAGCAAAAAGGAGAGAACATGCAGAGAAGCTGATGGAGCTATCTGAAAGTAGTTTTAAAGATGAAGCTAATATGGAAGCCATGATTGCAGAAGGCTGAATGATTCAAACTCCAATCTGAGAAAGGAGTTGGAAGGACTGACCATCCAATTTAGTCAAGAGCTCGAGAACTGGAGGAAAGCTAAAGATCGGGTAAAGGACAGAGATCATGAGATCTCCAAGTTGAAACAAGAGATTAGTGCACTAACTGCTCGCCTTCATGAGAGCAGGATGGAAAAGAAAGACATGCAAGGAGAACTAAACATAGCCATCTCTAAAAATGCAAGCCTAATGGAGACCAATACTGCTATCTCCAAAGAACTCTCTAATTCAAAGGAAATACTTGCTAAGTTTAGCAAAAGTACTATCAAGCTAGAGCAAAAACTTGAGTCATCTAGACCGGTAAAGAATACCAATGGTCTTGGTTTCTCTGGACATGAGGAAGGAGAATCCTCAAGAACAAATGTTGAGGCACCAAAGAAGCAACCGACACTCAAAGGAAAAGGTAAGAAAAAATTCAAACCTGTTTGCTTTAATTATCTTAAAGAAGGACACGCTGCCAATGTATGTAGGAACAAAGCCTACAATAATTTTCCATATTTTATCAACAATGTACCTAGATCCAATAAGTTCAATGGTCATTGTTATGCATGCAACAAGTTTGGGCATAGAGCATCTGAATGCAGGTTCGTCATGAACAATACTAGAAGATATCCTCAAAGGACCCAAGGAGCTGGTCCAGAATCTTTTGTAAACTGGATCCCTAACCGGTTTAATACCTATAATTATCAGTCAGGCAATAGTGGTTATCAATCGGCAATCGGATGGAGAGCAAACTATTGGACTTGTCATGGACATGGTCACACTACTGCTACATGCAAAAGGAAGAATGGAAATATGAACAATGGACCTTGGAGAGCACCTGGACTGGTTTGCTATCACTACAACAAACCGAGTCACATTGCAAGATTCTACAGAAGTAGAAAGAGTATATCTGATGATATACTGGTCACTCAAAAAGGAGAAGTTGATGTTGAAAAAGTTCAAGCGGACATGAACAAAACCTGGAGGAAGAAACCAACAATGTTGGAAGAGGAACCGGTTTCTGCACCTAGTGTGGAAATATCAGAACTGGCAAACTAAGCTCCAAAGAGGCTTAGGGGGAGCAAACGGCAAAATGATTGTGAACCCCCGGTTACACTAGTAAAAGACCTTAACCGATATGTGATACCTGTCGCTTGGCAAAAGATCGGAAATAGTAAAAGAGGCAAATTAGGGTTTACGCCCTAATAGAGGAGCATTAATGGCGGTACGTGAGAGACATGTATAAAAGCATATTTCAAATCATTTCTCACTATTTGTTTTCAAGCGAAGAAAAGTTTTCAAGTGCAGAGTGAAGAAAAGGCGATTTGAACTAAGATTTCAAGAAATTGATAAATCTTGAAGGAGATTCAAATCTAGTTTGCAAGCAGTCGTGGAGAACACAAAGTGGTGATTTGGCAATCGACGAAGAGTGGAGTGAAGTAGAATCAAGAAGCCCTAAATTTGCTTTGTAAAGGTATTTTTCGTGTTCTTGAAATACTCAACAATGGCTTTCGCATCTCATACTAGTTCTAGTACATCCATTGAGCCAGAAAGTTTTATTCAGAGGAAGTCCAAATATAATGCCTTATCACAAGTTCCGGCTAGAGTCATAGTTGAAGAAGGAATTTCGAATTATATTGATTGCAAAATAGAAGACCTAGGGTCTTTAGCTATTCACACCTAGCTAGGTTTATTTTGCAGCAAGGACAAGAAGATCAAATTGGAGTTTAGTATCTTAGAGAAGAAGAAACTCCATAATGCAATATACTTTCTGGAAGATTTTATGGAGGATCATATTAGGATCATTTTGAGTAGAGTCCATGGTGACAAGATGTACCTAGAGAGGATGCATGATATCACACCTCAGGAAATTCATGTAGTCACCAGTTTTTGTAACATAGAGGAAGTGCCAGCCCTAAGAACAGTAAGCAAAACCAAAATGGCCAAGCTCACCAGTTCAACAAGTTACTCACGGGGTATGACAGTTAATCCTATTAAGGATGATTTGGTGAAATACGCCTGCATGGTGATAGGCTACAGAACATTCTCAGCCAACAGGATTAATTTTGTATCTTTTGTAGTGGTAAATGCTGCTTACCAGATGATTAAAGAGGAAGCATCATTTGATCTATGCACCGGTATGCAGAGGCAACTCCTGTTGAATCTAAAGGCGATCAAACAGGACAATGCACTGAGGTTTAAGTTTGGACAACTACTGATAGGGTTGTTCTTTTATTTCCAAGGCTACTTTCCTAGAGTAGGAGATGTCCAGTGGTCTCCTGACCAACCGGTAACCAAGCAGATCAAGGAAAGCATACAAGCCATTGGAACCAGTTACCCTGAAGTACTGAACAAATATTTGGATGAGTTCAGAAGAAAGATGAGTCAAAGGGTAAGGATCTCAGGTGATATTGTTAAGAAATACGAAGATGACATCTGTTTCACCATTCAAGTGGACAAATGCTTAATGGAGGTTGTTGAGCCTAGAATGGAAGAAGTGGAGCCAATGGGCTATGAGGTTATGTATGATATGCTGGAAGGGTATGCCTCAACCCTTATTGCCTTGCCTCTCGATCCTAGGGCTAAAAGGACTGGAACCTACTTGGAGAGGATTGCACTGGCTGAAGAACCATCTGTTAAGAAAGGAAAAGAACCGGCAGCAAAGAAAGCCAAGGCAGTGCCTGCAGCATCAGCACCAGCTACCATTGCAACTCCAAGAGTGACCAAGCAGTCACCTACAAAGAAGAAACCAGAGGTGACACTGGAAAAAGTCTTTGAAAGAAAAAGGAAGACTAAGACAAATGAGCCAGACTCTGAAGAGACCGAGTCTGATGAAAAGCCAAAGAAGGCCAGACAGACAAAGAAAATGAAGAAGAATGAACCGACAGCATCCACACTGGTAAATATTGATATCTCCTCATACAAACCTTTCACACATTTTCAAAGGATAGTTAAGAATATTAGGAGAAAATTACTTCATGGTTTAGTAGATTATTATGATGATTTTAGTGATGAGGAGAAGGAAGAAGTATTATAGGAAATCATTATTTATTTGTGCAAAAATGACCAGTCACCATCAGAGATTAAATCTTAGACACCGGATTCTTTATTTAAAGCATTAGATAATAAATGGCACATTGCCATTGAAAAGGAATAGGAGATTAGGGAGAAAGTCTTTGCAGAGTACTTTCCCAACCTCTCAAATTCAAAATTATTTGATGTGCTGGACCAAAATAAAGGACTCTTCTTCACAAGGAGAAGAAGACTCTGGCTATTGGAAGGAAGAGCTAATGATGTTGAAAAAGGCACTCATTAGTATATGAATCATGCTATTCAAGCTCACAAAGCATGAATGGTCAACTGGCAAGCAGAAACAGAACCGGTCATATCCAAACCGGATGAAGTTTTTGATGAAGAAGGAAACCCGGTTGAAGAACCAATCGACACTATTGATGTCGATGCCCTGGATGTAGAAGATGTCACTTAGGAAATACCTTCTAAGGGAATAGAATAGGGGCAACAAGTCGAACAAGGTGGTGAGCAAGCTAAGGACACATAGGAAGTGGCTAAAGAAGAGGAAGAGAAGAAGAAGAGGGATGAAGATGAGAAAAAGAGAAAAGAGGAAGAGAAGAGAAAAGAGGAAAAAGAGAAATGAAAAGATAAAGATAAGAAGAAGCAAGAAGATGAAAGGAAGAACAAAGAAGAAGAGCACAAGGAAGAAAAGAAGAAGAAAAAAGAGGAAGAAAAGAAGAAGAAGGAAGAGGAAGAAAAGAAGAAGAAGCAAGAGGAAGAAAAGAAGAAGAAGGAAGAGAAAGAGAAGAAAAAGAAGGAAGAGGAAGAAAAGAAGAAGAAGGAAGAGAAAGAGAAAGAAGAGGAGAAGAGGAAAGAAGCAGATAGGAAAAAGAAAGAAGAGAAAGACAAGGAACAAGAACAGAAGAAAGAAGCAGAGAAAAGGAAGAAGGAAGATGCAGACAAGGCAGTGAAAGCAATAGAGAGCACACAGATGGAGACTCCGAAGGCAACCGGGAGTCAAGCCAAACCAGCTGATATCTCCAGTCCTATCGATCTCCAGTCTGCAAGTGAGTTAGAGCTTATGCACAGCATCAAGGTTACTCAAGAGCACCTTGAGATCATTCGCAGGAAAAAGGAGTAGGACATAATTCAGGCAGCTGTAGACACCCTTAACGGTTTAATCCCCGGTACTAATCTTCCTAACACTAAATCATCACTAGCACAACTCAAACTACTATGTACTGTAGTGGATGATCAGGTGCAGAGCCTGGAAGAAGAAGCTGAGGCAAATGTCAAGAAAGAGAATCAAAAGGCTCTTAACATTGCTCTGGTGAAAAAGTTGAATGAGCTTCGGTCTGAACTGCTAAAAGACCAAAAGGACATAAGGAATGCTTTGGATGAGGGAAACTTGCTACTAAGCAAAATCTGTCAACCTCATCTGTTCTATGATTATGTGCTAGCTAAGAAGCAAAAGCTTGAAACAGACTTACAGTCCTACTTGAGCACATTTAAGCCTCCTTATGATTCATTTGCAACATATGGGCAAATCATTCACCGGTTCCAGATCCAGTCAGCCAAAATGGAGCAAGAGATCAGTACACGATCTAAAGATTTGCAGGAGCTACAACTGGTTTTACTTCCACGTCTGCAAATTCTTCAGAAGTGTTATCTGAACCTAGATGCCTTGATATTTATGCAGGAGCTGAGCATAGTTGATGTCATGGAGGAATAGGTATACCAGATGCAAACAGAAAAAGAAGTAGCCACCTCGTTACTTGAGTCCTGGTCTCTATCCATGAAACAATTTTTGTAGGACTATAAATCAGTTTTTGACAAGTATTATTCATTGTTGTCATAAAATTTTTATTTATATCAAATGGAAATAGGGTTGTTCAGTGGTACTTTGTCATTGTTGGCAAAGGGGGAGAAGGACTCTATTTATTTTGTTAATGACATGTTTTTGTTGTAAAACACTTAGATGTCAAAATTTTATTTTCCTAAGTGTTGCCATCAATGTCAAAGGGGGAGATTGTTGGCATTTTTGATGTTTATGTTGTGATTGTCATTGATGGACACACACTTGTATAGAGATCCCCTTCATATGTATCAGCTAGAGCTCAACCGGTATGTTGTATTCTAGTCTTTAGACTATTGGTGATTTTGCAGAATGTGTTTTGTGGTCTAAAGCGGCATGTCGATCCCAAGCGGTTTGTAGATCTCAACCGGTACGAGGGAGCAAAGCGGCATAACACATTCTTACCAGTCTTCATTTTTGTCAAACCGGCAACCAGTATTTTGTATGAACCGGTAATACTCTGTGATGAGTTACCAACCCACCAATTGATTGACGGTGCCGACACACTGATGGTGCTTTTTGTGTCGTGTTACTGAGTATGTCTAGATTTATTGAACCTAGGAAATTGTAATGTAATCCTATTGGACCGACATGAAATTAGATTCCTTTAAAAGGACATCATGTCTAGGGTTTTGAGTTGTTGTTGTTGTTGTTGCTGAAAGGGTTTATGTTATGGCTAGGGTTTAAGGTGGTTGTTGAGTTGTTGTAAGAGCGATCTTATCTAAGAAGATCAAGTTGTAACAGAAAGAGGTAGAGAAGACTAAAGTAATGCTGAAACGCATTAGTAGTGAGCTATACTGGATCTAACCAAGCAGTTTGTGCTATTAGATAGATCAAACACTTGTTGATTACTCACATCTTTGACAAGTCTGTAGCCCTTAACCGGGTAGGCCCAAAAGCCTTTGTAAAATCCTCTAACAAGGTGGTTCACTTCTATGAATCTAAAATCCTCTAACAAGGTAGTCTTTAATCTGACTTATCTCCTAACAGAGATTGAGATTCCTAATAGGATCTATTCTGGTGAAGAACATTGTAAGACCTTAACCAGTCTAGTTTCTATTCTGCAGATAGTGACTTGTGAGTTCCATCTCACCGTGGTTTTTCCCAGTTGGGTTTCCACGTCAAATATCTTGTGTTATGGTTGTATTGCTTTTGTGGGTGAATGCTTTATTTGCATTTTGGTTTGCATGTGTGATAACCGGTCTGTCTGTTAGACTGTTTTACCAATTTATCTTCAGACTGTGTAAGAGTTTAAGTACAGAGATTTTTGGCATACTAATTCACCCCCCCTCTTAGTATTCATCACCCTAGAGAAAATCATGAGATGGTGGTGAAAAGGATTTTTAGATACTTTCAAGGTACATCAGAATATTGCTCGTGGTACCCTAAAGATGACCACTTTACTTGATTTGCATATACAGATGCTGATTGGGATAGAGATATTGATGACCAGAAAAGTACTTTCGGTGGATCTTTCTTTCTTGGAAAGAAGTTGGTTTCATGGATCAGCAAGAAATAGTCATGTACTTCTTTATCTACTGTTGAAGCTGAGTATGTTGTTGTTGCTACTAACTATATAGAAGTTTTATGGATGAAGCAAATGTTGAAGGATATAAAGGTGGATTGTGATGCACTGCACATATCTATCAAGTATAACTTTTTGAAGGAGAAGGTGGAAGAAAATGAAGTTAGACTAGTTTATATGAATACTAAAGAGCAGATTGCAGATGTTTTCACTAAACCTTTTCCCAAGGAATCATTTGAGTAACTGAGAGATAGATTGGTAGTTTCTACCCCTCCGGTAGAGACTTGATTGATGCGGTTTGGCATCAGTCCGACATGCACTATTAGAGATACTATTCATTCTTGCATTGATGTGGGATGTTACTGCTCAGCGGGAGTAGTCAGCTTTGATATTCAGTGGTTTTATTTTTTGCTTTGATATTTTTGTCAGATTTCTGGCATTGATGTCAAAGAGGGAGTGATATTGATGTGAAAAAGAAAATAAAAGTGAAAAAGAAAAAGAAAGGGGGGGTGATATTGTTGAGAAAAAGGAAAAGAAATTCAGAGCTTTACAGAGATATTATTCACAGGGGGAAATATTGATATTCAGAGCTATATGTGGGAATTTGTTGGCTATCTTCCATAGGGAGAGACTTGTTTGGCATTTCCTGGTACTTAGATGTTTTTCACATCTAGTATTGCCATCAATGCTAAAGGGGGAGATTGTTGGCCATTTGGTGGAATTGATTATGTGTTGCATTGATGTTTTGTCATTGATGCCAACACTAGCTATTTGGATGCTTTACCGACACCCTTTTGGTCCTGGTAGGCTAAGTGGTTTCTGGTTAACTTGAATCTGACATGATCTGGTAGGCTTTGGTATAGTCTGGTGATGGAATTGGCTTGTTCATGATACTTATGCTCATATTTGGTTAGTTGGTTTTGGTCTAGTGATCGGATGCTATCCTACCTGCTTAGAATATTGGTTTCTAGTTTTGGCGAGGGTTTCATCAGCAAGGCTTTTGCTGGAGATCTTTGATGAATTGCATAAGTGGTGTTGGTGTAGCTTTTGATGGAGTTTCAGGATGTTGTTGGTGATCATGTTTGAGACCTGGCGAATGGAGATCATTCTTGTGGCATATGGACCTATACTTGGTCCCGATTGATCTAGGTTATGGACTGGCTATAATGTAATGCGTGGATAGGACCTATTGATGTATTTCTGGGATGTCTTATGTGTTGATATTATTTGTTTGGTCTTAGGTTGACATGGTTTGTAATTATGTAATTGGTTTATCATCTGATGGCTGACCTGATTGTTTATGGTCGAGGGTTTGTATAAATAGATGTAAGATCTCATTATAGATCATCATGGTTATTATTAGAGGTCATGGTCAAGCAATGTAATGTGCGAATAATTCAATTACATACAGGCATAGGAGTTGATCGATCATTGGAGATTGAATTGGGTTTATGTAAGAGGATTTAGTCCTCTGGTATTGAGCTTAACCAGAATTGTACTTAGGCATAGGAGATGCTATCTTTTGCAATTCAACAGTTCTCTGGATTGTAGTCTAGATTTATATGTAGTTAGTGAGGCTCCTTTTGTGATCAGAAGTGTGCTCTAGGTTGTTGGCCTTCCTGCAAGTGTAGACCCCTCAATTGTAATTCACATACTTACTGCAAAAGTATTATATGACTATGGTTAGGCTTCCCACCATGGTTTTTCCCTTTACCGGGTTTCCCACGTACAAATCTTGGTGTCATGTGGATGGCATTTATTATGTGATTATTGTTTATGCTTAATTGGTTTATCTGCTATTCTGGTATTAATGTTTTGTGTTCTGGTATTAAAGTTTAAATTGCTAATGGTTCTGGTAATCTATGACAACTGATTCAACCCCCCCCCTCTCAGTTGTCTTCCAGTTATTTGGACGGTCTAATAGACTTGGATGTCTATCAATATATCAATAGAATATAATAAAAAACCCTCTTTGTCCACCTCTTTCCCAACAAGTAAATTGAATTCTTTGCTAATAATATTTTCATAAAGAGGCTTTTGATTTTCAGCAAGGAATTTATAAGGAAGTGCTAATATCTTTTCAATAATGTCCTTTCTTTTATCATTACATTCCCTTTGGGATTTTCTCATATCTTTTACAAGCATTTCCAAGGTGTTCAATTGATGTTCTAACACCTCCCTTTGTTCAATATGCAATCCCTTGAAGGAAGTATTCCATTGTCAACTAGAACATATAATTGGAAATCTTCTAACTTCAACCAAGATTGTAAGTTCTTCTCACGTCTCTCCAAATCATTTTAGATTAGATCCAAAGTTTTATCTATCTCAGACCTTACACCCTCCAAATTATTGATTAGGGTAACTACTAAACATAAGAGATGTGTACCTTGACTCAATATCATGTTCATCCACTCGCCAACTGACCTTCTACATGAATTGAATTGTTCAACTTGCTTAATGATTTTTTCATCAACTGATGAGGTGACTGGTTCAATTATATTTGATGACTTTTTTATATTAATCAAGACATTGGTGAGTTGATCCACCTGTTTCTTCAACATGTCCTTCTTTATCTTCTCCTCATTAAAAATTATCATAGGATAATCAAAATATGCTTGATCATCTTCCACTGGTCCTTTATGTGTTTGCTTACCTATATCAATCTCATTAATAACATAATCTATAGGTTGAACTTTATCACAATCTCTATCTAGGAGAGGAATTATCATTTCTACATACTTATTCTTTGACTTATCTACCTTTACCCTAGATAAGGTCTTGGCCTTCTTAGTACCCTTGGGTTTTACATGAATCAACTGACTGAAGTCAAAGTCATTTGGGGAGATGGCTTTCTTTTTCCTCTTAGTGGTGTTGGAGACTAGCCAAGGCGGTAAAGGTGTATCATCTTCTATTCTAGTGGCAAACACTTGGGATGAAAGTTCTTGGTGATAAATACTTGTGGTAACTATAGGTGGAGTGGAAGTAACAATGGTAGGTGAGTTTTGAGCAACAAAGACTTTAGGAGGAAGTTGAGTTTCTGATATGAACTTATCAAAATATTCCAACATAAAATAAGTTACTTCAGATAGATTAGGAAGAAACATATTTTCAATATTGTCCTAGGTTTTGTCAAGGGAAGACTCACTAGTAGTTGTAGAAGGGATGGTGTGAATTACAAGAGCCTAGGATGAATATGAGATAATATAACCAAAAGGAACAATACCAAAAACTAAAACTAAAGTAGTACCTGTAGCATCATATGACGTAGGAGGAATACCTTCTTGTGTCTCTTGAGACAAGGAAGTATTGGGAATTTTTGGTAATCCCTCCTCATCAAATTCTTCTTCTTATTTTGTCAGATAATATGGATGTATTGATACATCCACTTATGATAAGTATCAGAAATATGAAGTCCCTTTACTCTACTGAGAAGAGTAATTAAATCATTTACCTCATCAATGAAGTTACTTTGATGAATAGTATCAAGCCATCTTGCAATAGTAGGCCTTGGAGTTCTTAGCCAGTTCTCATTGATGTTTCTCCTACATTTATCTAAATTGTTGTCATAGTAGATTATCATTGATTGTATATAAATATTAGCATACTAATCTATATTGGGACACTTAAAAATTATATCAAATAAATCCTCATCCAACTTGATAAGAGTCTTCTTCCCCTCTGCATCCTTTACTGACCTGTTCACTGGATCATATTTGTTAGATAAGGCTAACACAAGTTAAGGGTTTTGTGCTAACATGGGGAAATCTGCAACTAAATGAATGCCTGGTGCAGGAGCACCCCATTGTAAAAGCATAGTCAGGATGTCCAAGGTCACTATCTGATTATATTTGGGTCATTTATGACATGTAAATAATATATGTATGTATTTGAGTTCATTTTTATCGAATGGAGTCATAATGTAAGGCTACTTGAGCCATTTGCTTAAAAGTTGCATAGTTGTCCATTTAGGACCTAGTGGGGTCAAAGAGTTAAAATGATGTAAATATGCCATGAAAGGGAATAAATGCTTGTAAAATTTCATTTAAGGGTTATTTGATATGTTTATAAGGTTTTTGTCAACTTTTGGGTCATTATGTGAAAATGTCACAAAAAGTTGTCAAAAAGATGAAAAGTGGCAAAAATTGCATTAAAAGTTGTAAATGGGAAGTTGAAAGGTCTTGGAGGTAGTTATAAGGTCAAAACTGACCAAGAGTCTATAAAAGGTTGTATCTGGTCTAACCAAAGGGGAATGAGAAGGAGGATAACAATTTTAAACAATTTGTGTATTCATAAGCTTGCCATTTTGATAGTTTACATTGTTACTTTGTTGTTTCCAGGCCTTGTACGGACCTGTATAGCCTAGGATCCATGTATAATTATCATGGTTAGATATTATTTTCAATTATATTCCTTCTTTTTTTTGTTTGGAGTGATTTCATTGAGAAACGAAGAAGTTATGGATGTTTAATGGATTGCAGCTCCCAGATTTCCTGAAAATGGTCATGTTGCAGCATTTGGTACAAACGCATATGGAAGTGTTGAGACATATAAGTGGATTAAATGGAAATATATGTTAATAAACTTTCATTTTTATTTTTTTTGAGTCATTTTTATGCATATTTATGAAAGTTATGAATGTTTTGGTGAAAACCAGTTTTAAACTGTCTTATATGGAGTTGTTGGAAAGGGTTTGTAATTATCTTGTGATTTCACCATTGAAAAATTAATGGCTTGCATATTCTTAAAGTAGACTTAGAGTGTTTCATTTTAGTATGGTCTTGTTTTCATTTTATTAAGTATTTGTTGTGAAATATGATGCCCTAGCAGGCAGCAAGCATACATTTTCTAGATTTATGATAGTCAACATTGGTCTCGGTGCAGAGATGATAACTATTTATTGCACCATTGGATCTTTATGAATTTTGGATATGTTGTTTTTAATAAAGTTTTCTAAAACTCTACTAGAGAGATTGGACTATTCTTTTCTTGTATGGAAGTTATTAATGTCTGAGTGCAGGTATAGAAAATTGTCATGTGAATGACAGTCACCTTGATGATAGTGAATTGGATTCTTTCAATGAACAATGAAGTTTAATGGTTTGCAAAGTATAAATGATTGGATATGTTTGAGGTAGAATTAATGAACCCCTGTAGCATGCATGGAAGTATGACTATTGAGATGTGATATATTACCTTAAAATCTGTATGGTATATGATTTTGATGTTTTAGTACGTTGATAAAGAGTGTTGGATGAACTTGAAATGGATTTGGAGGAAAGTAATATGATAATATGAGGAATTTTAATATGTTTATGCCTCTAATATTGAAGATTTTATGTTGAATATTGAACTCCATGGTTGATTTGGGGTTCTTGGTTGGTTTTTTTCATGATGCTCTGCATCAATGTCATTATTGATGGTTGTCTCCATTTTGTAGTATTGTAGCGGCTCTTTGACTCTTTTTATAAATTCTTCGAGATCTATGTGCCCCAAATTTCTATCTTTTATGTTTCCAATATTTGATGACATAAATGAAGGAGGAAAGACCAGATGTGGGTCTTGCTTCTTGAACTTCATTTTTTTCTTGCTTGCTGATGACTCTGTCATTTGAGTATGACTGCACTACAATATTTGAAAAAGATCATTGTATTTAAGCCAATTAGCCTCCTTATAAGGATTCCAAAAATCCTAGTTGATAGAACAAAAATCTCTTATTGAGTGTGAATTGGATTTATATTTTCAATTCGCAAGTGTGTGCATTCAATGTAAATCAAACTTATGTCTGATTTGCACTGAAAACTAGTGAAAAACACAAAGTGCATATCGAACTTACAGGTCAAATTTAAACTTGGAGAAAGACAAAAAACACAAAGGTGCATATCATTCTTGTAAGTTCGATATGCACTTGGGAAGGGTTGACAATTATAGGTGCATGTCAGACTTACAAGCTCGATATGCACCTTTATAAAAAGAACATAGGAAATGAAATGTCTTAGGTGTGTCCAGGGTGTTGAGCTTAGTTGGTTAAAGCATTGAGTTCTCAATGTGGAGACCTGAGTTCAACTCCCAAGAGGGGCATCTTTGTGGAATTCTAAGTTGTGACTCTTAGTCTTCCATTGGTTGTATTTGTCACATTGTTTAAAGTGGATTTATAAGTTGTGACCCTTGGTCTTCCAATTGTTGTTTCTAGTTTGGAGCTCAAAAGGAGCTTGTATTTGTGCTCGAAAGGAGCTAGTATTTGTAATAAGCCTGCTCGAAAGGAGCAGGTATTTGTAATAAGTTTGTAATTATTCTATGATACTTAATACAAAAAGTGTCTTAGGTGCTAATTAGGTTTGTAACCCCGACTTATACCTAAGAAAGTACCATGGTGCAAGTCAAGGTTACAACCTCGATTAGCACCCACATTAAGCAATTCGAAAAAAAAAGCAATGAAAGGAATGGTGTATGGTAGAGCTAGGGCCCCGACATGCACCGTTGGGTAAGTATCTAGTGCATGGTGGGTTCAGGAGTTTTCCATCCATTTCTTAGATAATACATGCAAACCAAAATGATGCGAGTTAGGAGTAAAACCTAACACACATTAAAAGTTAGGGCTTCAGTGTGAGCCGAGATTGTAACCCCAACACGCACCAAAACTAGGGCATCAATAGCAATAAATACATGATGTATGTCAAGTTTAAAAACCTGACACACATCCTCATTCATCCAAGGAGTATCAAAAGGAGATTTAAACAATAGTGTGGGGTGAGGAAATAATAACGACGTACATCCAAAACTAGCTTGGGTGTGTGCTAGGATTATTATCCGAACCTAAAATAAAAGGAAATTAAATTCAAGGCCAAACACGCAAAGAATACTGCAAAAGTATATATGAAGATGTTGAAAAATACATACTGGGTAAAGGATAGGCTCAACCTCAAACAAAAAATATCTGTCTCATGAATAACTCCAAGCAATATGAGAAGAAACAATAACCAAAAATGAAAAATAAAGGGAAAATAAGTTGAAGTGAAATCAAATACTTGCAAGATATTAAATGCAAATACGTGCATAATAATGGTGTATTTCGGACTTACAAGTCCAAATTGCACCATTAGACTAAAAGAGGTGTAAGTCAAACTTGTAAGTCTGAAATACACCTAACTTGGACCACTAAGTGCAATGTCAGATTCTAAGTCTGACTTTACACTGTTAGGTCCCGGAGACAACTGAGAGGGGAGGGGGTGAATCAGTTGTCTAATAAATTCAAACCAAAAACTAATTAACCAACTTAATGCTTAATACCGGTAAACCAGTTAAGTATGTCGGTAGACTGTGTTAACATTAAATTGCTATACCGGTAAGGATTAATGCATGAAACATAAACATAAAGTCATCCACAACACATGACACCAATATTTGTACGTGGAAACCCTATAAGGGGAAAAACCACGATGGGAAACCTTACCCACAATCAGATGATACTACTGCAGATAGTAAGTGTACAAAAGGGATCACTGCTCAATCACAAATGGGAGTCACATTGACTACAGTTGGATGGTTAAATCCAATAAGAATGTACTGCACAAGATAGCATCTTCATATGTTGGATTCAGTACCGGTGTAATGCTAATATGCTTCTACAAAAACCTAACTTCACCTTCAAATGATGTCTTTGTGTATGCCTCTGCTTGATCTCGCATATACCTTCACTTAATTATTTTTCGCATTCCACACTTGATCTTACAAATAAGATCTTACATTTATACCATACCCTAAGACCAATTTTAGTAGGTCGACTCTACAAGATATTACAATAAAAACATTTTACAAATAATATAATATTTGATGCAATAAATGATTAAACATGTCGGCTTAATGCATTTACAACAATAATAAATCATCTCCATAGCGTGCCATGCTGATCTGGAAAAGATAAACCTACTGGTGTAACCCTAGATAACCTGGACCTATTTGCTAGTAAAAGCAAATATGCAAATATGAATATACCAATGATTATTACTTCAAAATAAAGTGTCCACACGATGTCTTCGACATTACCAAGTGTCTTCCATGTCATTCCAGGTACCAATGAACAATATATCCTGCTGGTGAATCATATACCAGTAACTATTGCACATATTACTGCTTGTCGGTGAATGTTGCTGGATCTCCAAAGTAGGTGTATTTAGTAGGTGTTGACATCAATAACAAAACCATACCAAAATACCAACAATCTCCCCCTTTGGCATTGATGGCAACACAAGATGGAAAAACCATCACAGTGCCAAAATAGAAATGCCAAGTACAAAAACCAACAATCTCTATTTCTCCCCCTGGGAGTAACAATACCAATCTTTCATGTGTTTTTCAAAATCTCTCCCCTAAAATCTCTTTTTCTTACCAAAAAGATAATGTGTTTTTCCATAGATATCTCTCCCCCTTTGACATCAAATGCCAAAGTCACAAAAAGTCAAGTTCATACAAAATACCAACCAATTCAATATACCAATTACTACCCCTGAGAAGTAGCTTCCTCATCAAATACCAGAATAAAAGATTTGTCCATTTAATTATGTCGGTTGATGACAATCATCAACTATCTAAGTCTCTACCGGTGGTGGTATGACCTCAAGCTGATCTCTGAGATACTCAAAAGTTTCCTTAAGCAAAGGTTTTGTAAAAATATCTGTGAGCTATTCTTTAGTATTCACATAAACTAGTTTTATCTCTTTTTCTTCAACTTTTTCCCTTAGAAAATTCAATTTGATAGAAACATGTTTTGTTTTAGAATGTAATACCAGATTTTTAGATATATCAATTGCTGCAGTGTTATCACAGTATATAGTAATAGGTTCCTTGCATTTTACCTTTATGTCTTTCAACATTTGCTTAAGCCAAAGTACCTGTGTATAGTTTGTTGCTGCTGCAACATATTCTGATTCTGCTGTTGATAAAAATGTACAACTGTATTTCTTACTCAACCAAGAAACTAATCTCTTTCCAAGAAAGAATGCTCCTCTAGTGGTGCTTTTTCTATCATCCACATCTCCTGCCCAATTTGTGTATATGCACATAGATCAAAATTTTCATCTTTAGGATACCATAATCTAAGATTTGTTGTGCCTTGTAAGTACCAAAAAATCCTTTTCACTGCTAATTCATGATTTTCCCTACGATTACTCTAAAATCTAGAAACAATACATACTGCATTCATAATATCAGGCCTGGTTTGTGTCAAATACAGTAAACCTCCTATCATAGATTTGTATCTTGTTGGATTAACAGGTGTAGATTCATCCCTTTGAGATAATTTGTCATTTGTATTCATAGGTGTGCTTACCGGTTTAGAGTTTTCCATCCCAAATTTCTTAAGTAGTTCTTTCAAGTACTTAGATTGACTCAAAAATATACCTTTATCAGTCTGTAAAATCTGCAATCCTAAAAAGAATTTTATTTCTCCAATCATAGAAATTTCAAATTCTTGTTGAATTTCAAGAGAAAATTCTTTACATAATCCATCTTCTCCTCCAAAGATTATATCATCAACAAATACTTCAATAATCAAGATGTCATCATCAGTTACTTTGTAATATAAATTTCTATCTACATTTCCTTTAGTAAAACCAATCTTTAAAAGATACTTATCCAATCTTGCATACCAAGCTCTTGGGGCTTGTTTCAATCCATACAGAGTTTTTCTTAACCTGCAAACCATATCATTGTCATCTGTCAAAGAAAATCCATCAGGTTGTTCAATATAAACTTCCTCTTCAAGATCTCCATTCAAAAATGCACATTTAATATCCATTTGATAAACTTTGTAATCCTTGTGAGCTGCAAAAGCCAAGAATAATCTAACTGCCTCAATTATGGCTACCGGTGCAAAGGTTTCATTGTAATCAACTCCTTCTTTCTGAGAATATCCCTTACACACTAGTCTTGCTTTATTTTTGACAACCTTACCATCTTCATTAAGTTTGTTTCTAAATACCCATTTGGTTCCAATTACATTTTTATCTTTAGGCCGGGGAACTAATGTCCAAGTATTATTTTTCTCAATTTGTCCTAATTATTCTTCCATAGCTTTAATCCAAATTTATCTTCTCATGCCTCATTGATAGATGATGGTTCAATTTGAGAAATAAGACATATCTCTTCATTTGCCAATCTTCCTCTTGTCATAACTCCTTTAAATTTGTTTCCAATTATCTGATCTTCACAATGATTCAGTCTTACATACCGGGGTGTCTTAGTTTGTTGTTGTTCTTCAATTACTGTGGAATCCTCTGATGATACTAGAGTAACTGGATCTTCATTCTGTACGGGTGGATTCAATGTAGGTTCATTTGTCATGACTTCTGTTGCCAGTTTAGAGTCTATATACCTTGAAGTTCCTCTGAATTGTTCATCAATCTTTACATTTGTACTCTCAACAATTTTCTGCAATCTTTTATTAACACATCTATATGCCTTGCTCTTAGATGAATAACCAAGAAATATTCCTTCATCACTTCTAGGATCAAATTTTCCAATATACTTATCTCTTCTAATATAACATTTACTTCCAAAAATTCTAAAATACTTGAGAGTAGGAATATTACCAAACCATAGTTTATGAGGGGTCTTACCGGTTTCACTTTTGATGTGAACTTTGTTGAATGTATAGATAGTAGTGCTTACTACCTCTCTCCAGTACACATGTGGTAGATTTGCTTCTGATAACATACTTCTTGCTGCATCCAAGATAGTTATGTTTTTCCTTTCAACAACTCCATTCTGCTGTGGTGTCTGAGGTGCTGATAATTGTCTTTTGATTCCATTCACTTCTCAAAATGTATTAAAATCCTTAGATGTGAATTCTCCTTCTTGATCTGATCTTAAACATTTGATTTTCTTACTGGTTTCATTTTCAACCATTGCTTTGAATAGTTTGAACTTCCCAAGTGCTTCTGATTTTTCTCTGAGAAAAGTAACCCAACACATTCTAGAATAATCATCAATAATTAGCATGAAATATCTATCACCTTGTAAGCTTTTAGTTCTAGCTGGACAACATAAATCAATGTGAATTAAATCAAGAGCATTATTGGATTTTTCTGGAATACTTTTGAAACTAGCTCTAACTTGTTTTCCAAATTGACATTCCTTGCAAATTGTGTTCTGAGGTTTCACAATTTTAGGTAGATCTCTAACTGCCTTAGAAGTACTGATTTTTACCATACAATCAAAATTTACATGACATAGTCTCTTATGCCATAACCAAGTTTCATCTATATGTGCAATTAAGCATGCCTTTTCACTATTATTCAAATGAAAGATATTACCTCTAGTCTGATTACCGGTTGCAATTTCCAAACCAGTTCTATTCATGATTTTGCATTTCCATTTTCAAATTGTAACTGAAAACCCTTCTCAACTAATTGACCAACACTTAAAAGATTATGCTTTAATCCCTGAACATAGTAGACATTGTCAGTGTTATGTTTACCATCAAGAGATATTGAACCCTTACCTTTGATTGAACAGGCTTTGTCATCTCCAAATCTTACTAAACCTCCATTGTATTCTTGAAAGTTCAAGAATTTACCTTTGTCTCCAGTCATATGATGTGAGCATCCTGAGTCAATAATCCATTCATCCTTTGATTCAACTTTAGCTACTAGGGCTTGTTCTACAAGTTGAGCAATAGGTGTCGGTTGATCTTCTGTTGTAGCAACAAAAACCCATCCATTGTCTGTTGGATCCTCATCAAATCATCAGTCACACCTTCATCAGCAATGTAACAAGATTTATCTTTGTTCTTCTTAAATCTGTATCTCTGATATTCAAGATTAGGCTTGTATGTTCCTCTAGCTTCTTCTCTTAGTCTAGTATGTCGATCAGGGCATCTTGAAGCCATATGACCAATCTTATTGCAGTTAAAACATTTAAAGGGTACTTTATCTTCATACTTACTTCCAATTGGACCTTTTGGCATTTTCCTTGCAAATAGTGCTTCAAGTTCTTCAAGCTCTTCATTCTCCTTTTTGGTTTCTTCAATTTCTCTTGCATAAAAGGCTCTCCAGTCTGATTTGTCAAATGATGGAGCAGATGATGTTGATGCTTTAAAGGCCAAATCAGTCTTTATAGTAGCAACAAGACCAAACTCCTCAATTTCAAAAGCTAAAAGTTTTCCAATCAATGTATCCCTAGTTACTGATGTATTAGGCAATGTTCTCAACTCATTTATAGCAGTAACCTTTATTTTATATGCTGGTGGCAAACCTCTTAAGATTTTTGAAACAATCTCATCCTCACTCAAGGTTCCTCCACAACATTTGATACCCAAAACAATTTCATTTACTCTTTCTATAAAAGAAGAAATCCTTTCATCTTCTTCCATTTTCAGATGTTCATACTTGACTTGGAAGCTTTCAAGTTTTGCAATTTTGACTGTGGAGTCTCCTTCATTCAGTGTTTCCAAATGATCCCAAATAGCTTTAGCAGTAGACCTATCTGATAATCCCATGATTTGTTGATCTGATAATGTGCTCAAGAGTGCTTCTCTTGCTTTGCAATCATTTTCTTCATCTTTGGCTAAGGTAGTTGGAGCAGTTTGACTAGCTACAGCAACAGTATAACCATTCTTAGTAACTTCCCAGATGTCTTTACCGATGCAATTCAGATGTGTCTCCATTTTGATCTTCCATATCCCATAGTTGGTTCCATCAAGTTTAGGACTGTCCTTCCTGAAATAATTAGTAGACATTGGATCTCCTCAAGTTGTTAAACTTCTACAAAAAGAGGACTAAGCTATGATACCAATTGTTAGGTCCCAGAGACAACTAAGAGGGGAGGGTGAATCAGTTCTCTAATAAATTCAAACCAAAAAATAATTAACCAACTTAATGCTTAATACTGGTAAACCAATTAAGTATGTCGATAGACAGTGTTAACAGTAAATCGCTATACTGGTAAGGATTAATGCATGAAACATAAACATAAAGTCATCCACAACACATGACACCAATATTTGTACGTGGAAACCCTGTAAGGGGAAAAACCATGGTGGGAAACCTTACCCATAATCAGATGATACTACTGCAGATAGTAAGTGTACAAAAGGGGTCTACACATGTAGAAAGACCAATAGCCTAGAGCTCACTGCTCAATCACAAATGGGAGTCACACTGACTACAGTTGGATGGTTAAATCCAATAAGAATGTACTGCACAAGATAGCATCTTCATATGCTGGATTCAGTACCGGTGTAATACTGATATGCTTCTACAAAAACCTAACTTCACCTTCAAATGATGTCTTCGTGTATGCCTCTACTTGATCTCACATATACCTTCACTTAATTCTTTTTTGCATTCCACACTTGATCTTACAAATAAGATCTTACATTTATACCATACCCTAAGACCAATTTTAGTAGGTCGGCTCTACAAGATATTACAATAAAAACATTTTACAAATAATATAATATCCGATGCAATAACCGATTAAACATGTCGGCTTAATGCATTTACAACAATAATAAATCATCTCCATAGCGTGCCATGCTAATCTAGAAAAGATAAACCTACCGGTGTAACCCTAGATAACCTAGACCTATTTGTCGGTAAAAGCAAATATGCAAATATGAATATACCAATGATTATTACTTCAAAATAAAGTGTCCACATGATGTCTTCGATATTACCAAGTGTCTTCCATGTCATTCCAGGTACCAGTGAACAATATATCCTGCCAGTGAATCATATACCAGTAACTGTTGCACAGATTACTGCTTGCCGATGAATGTTGTTGGATCTTCAAAGTAGGTGTATTCAGTAGGTGTTGACATCAATGACAAAACCATACCAAGATACCAACATACACCTAACACACAAAGATGGTGTAAAATCGGGTTTAGAACCCTATTTTGCACCCAAATATCAAAAACTCATTTTATGTTAAAATTTTGAATTTTAACAAAATAAGATTTTAAAAATGAATAAAAAGTATTCAAAGACCAATGAGGCAACCAAAATTCCTCATAAAGATAACTCTTAGAGAAATGAAAATGAATTTAAATAAAAATTCATAGGGGGTTATCTTGTTTTCACCTTAAACAAAAACAACGATAACAAAGTTCAAGTATTAAAGATGGCATCCATGATAAATGTTTTATGAAGACATTCTACATAGAACCCTAAAACCTTTGTGTAAAGGTCAAACAAAACTTCATCAAGGTATACATTGTTGTTTCAAGAATTTTAGCCTTTCCCTCAAAAGGAAAGTATTTTATTATAGTCTTTCATTAAATTTATCAATTCAATTTCATGGTTATTTCCAAAACTGAGGTTTGACCTAAGGCAAACCCATGTTCCCAACATATTTTTCTCAATTTCTATGTGTAGGAAATAGGTGCGGGAGTTGTAATTAGGAATAGAGTCAACATCAAAGAATAGGTTCAGCTTTCAATGACAAAAAATTTAGAGGACTAGGGTGGATGTGTGCTACCTGGATCTCAAAAAATTAGGTTGAACTTTTGGGAACAAGTTCTAAACATCTTCTTTTGACCAAATCTAAGTTTGTGGCTCTCTGGGATAATATATAACAATCTATTTTTGATGATTTAATTCAATTATTCATACTCTTACCCTAATTTTATAATTACATTCCAAATTCAACTTAGGAAAGAGGATAATTATTAACAACTAGTGAATCTAATCAAAATTTCAGCCATTTTCCTTATTTGGATTGGGGCTAGATCTATTAGGTTCGATCCTCTTTCCATTTTTTGGTTAATTTGGGATTGTTAGTCATTTTATTAACTTAATTGACCCTAATTCTAAATTACACCATTACAAAATAAATGATTTTTTATGGGCCTCTTTAGATTATCATCATGGCTTTCATAGAGTTGCTTGGGAGTTATGTTGCCTCTCACATGAGTTCAGAGGACTTGGGCTTCTTTCTAATTAGAAGAAAGCCATCTCTAGCAATGAGACTAGGAAATCCTTCTCCAACATTGTGTTTCTTTAGTATTATTAATAGGCCTTCCTGAAACGGGATTGGCCTTCATACCCTTCTCATTATAAAATATGTCATTCATATTGAGGGCACTTTATTGGCAACAAGGAAGGAAAATTGAGAGGGGGGATGAATCATTTTTCATCGGTTTATACAAATTAAGCACAATTTTAGATCTGATCAACTGCAACAAAAATAAAGATAACAGCAATAACAACAACACACATAACACCAATATTTTTGACATGGAAAACCTGGTTAACGGAAAAAACATGGTGGGAACCTACCCACAATGAGATGATACTATGCAGTAGTATGTGTAAATATTATAATGGGGAATGCACATTCATTCAAGCACACTACCTAGAGCTCACTACTCAAATTACAATGACCTAGAAGGCTACAACCCTCAAGGAGGGTTCACTACCTTACAAATATGATTGGACTACAATCCGGCAAAGATGACCTGCAAATATAGCATCTTCTAATGCCTTATGAAAGTTTTGGTTAAGCTCATATGTCTTCCTTCACCAATCTCTACTCAACATACCACACCGAAAGATGAATTCACTTGATCACTCATACACCACTCTCTGATAATGCAGACTCAACGACCACCACCACAATTGCATGAATATTACACCCATTTATACAAATCATCAACCTTGACTACAAGGTCAGCCAAACCCTTAACACCTAATTACAAAATTACATCACATGATATATAAATCAACCACCAGACCAATACAATGTCACAGACGACATAGAATGGGCCTAAATCAACTCCAACAAACTCCTCCAAAGATCATGCACACAAAGAAGCAAAGATAAGGTAGTTTTTCACATGCTTCTCTCCCCTTAGACAGCAATGCCAAAGACATAAAAAAGTCAAGCTTCTCTCTCCAAACTAGATAAACTCCCCCCTTAGAATAAACTCACAACTCTGAGCAATGCACTGACTACTCTGGCTGGGTAGCAGCACCAATTCATCAACCCGAATAAGAAGATAAGATTTTGAAGTCCACTAGATTGATGCATCTCCATGCACCTAGTTCTCACCAAGAGGGGCAAAGACCCCTAACTTGTCTCTCAAATACAAAAATGTATCTTTGGGTAAAGGCTTAGTGAAAATATCTGCAATCTGATCCTTTGTAGATATATACTCTAGTTTTACTTCTTCATCACTGACTTTCTCCCTCAAGAAATGATACTTAATTGATATATGCTTTGTTTTAGAGTGCAATACCAAATTATTGGAAATATTAATAGCACTTGAATTATCATAGTAAATAACAATAGGTTCATCATACACAACTCTAATGTCTTTCAGCCTATGCTTCATCCAAACCACCCGAGTACAATTGCTAGCAATAACAATGTATTCATCTTTGGTAGTAGATAGAGATATAACATCTTTTTTCTTGCTTGCCCATGAAAGCAACTTCTTCCCCAAAAAGAAATCTCCACTGGTAGTGCTCTTCTGGACATCTACATCACCCGCCCAATCAGCATCAATATAGGCACATAGCATGACACCATCATTCTTTGGATACCATAACCCATAATCAACAACAGTAACATGAGTCTCTTTAGGATTAGCCTGAAATCTAGCACAAAGACAAACAACATGCATGATATCCAATATAGTCTAAGCCAGGTACAATAGTCCACCAACCATAGATCTATACAAGGTCTGATTAACTTTCTAAGATTCATCTTGCTTGGACAACTTGCATCCAGTCACCATAGGAGTTCCAACAGGTTTAGAATCAGCTAAACCAAATTTCTTCAACTCTTTCATATTCTTGGATTGAGAAATAAAAATACCTTTACCAGACTGTGTAATCTACAATCCTAAGAAGAATTTCATCTCACCTATCATAGAAATCTCAAATTCCTTTTGCATATCATCAATAAAATTTATACTCAAATCATCATCTCCTCCAAAAATAATGTCATCCACAAACACTTCAACAATCAAAATGTTATCATTATCAACTTTAAAGTATAAGTTACTGTCAATAGTACCTTTACAAAATCCCAACTTCATCAAATACTTATCTAATCTATCATACCAAGCTCTAGGGGCTTGCTTCAGTCTATAAAGTACTTTCTTTAGTCTGCATACCATGTCTCCTTCATCTGATGATGAAAATCCTTCTGATTTCTCAATGTAGACTTCCTCCTCAAGATCACCATTCAAAAAGGTTGACTTGACATCCATCTGATATACCTTGAAATTCTTGTAAGAAACATATGCAAGCAGCAATCTAACAACTTCAATTCTAGCTATAGGAGAAAAGGTTTCCTCATAATCAATACCTTTCATCTAAGAGCATCCCTTGCACACCAATCTTGTTTTTTTTCTCACCACTTCACTGGCTTCATTCAATTTATTTTGGAACACCCATTTAGTACCAATCACATTCTTGTCTTTAGGTCTCGGAACAAGCTCCCATGTGTTATTCTTCTCAATGTGATTCAAATCTTCCTCCACATATTTTATCTAGTTCTCATCCTTACATGCTTCAACAACATCTTTAGGTTCAATCTTAGAAATCAAGCATATTTCTTCAGCAGCAAGTCCTCTTCTAGTCATCACATCTTTGTTCTTATCACTATTAATCTGATTCTTAAGAATGATTTAGTTTCACATACCTCAAAGTATTTATATTATTTTGATTCTCATTCTCTTGAACTTATTCACCGCCAGTAGCAATATCCGGATTAACTATCTCCACCAGATCATTTTGCTTCAGGATCTTAGTATGTGCAAGCTTAGAAACAATATCCTGACCATCAATCTCATATCTGCATGCTCTGATCTACTTCCCAAAACATTCATCTACCTTCACATTTGCACTTTCTATTATCTTCTTCAACCTCTTATTGTAACACCGGTAGGCATTTCTCTTAGTATAATATCCCAAGAAGATTCCTTCATCACATCTTGCATCAAATTTTACTATATCCTCATCTCTTTTGATATAACATTTGCTTCCAAAAACTCTGAAATATATAATTGTAGGAACATGACCAAACCATAGCTCATAAGGAGTCTTACCTGCATCACCTTTTTAATGCACCCAGATAAATCTATAAACTGTAGTGCTAACAACTTCTTTCCAAAAGGTTTGAGAAACATTTCCTTCAATCAACATCATTCTAGCAGCATCCCAAATTGTTTTTTTCTTCCTTTCAACAACTCCATTCTGTTGAGGGGTTCTAGGACCAGATAACTGTCTTCTAATTCCATTTCTCTCATAGAATGTATCAAACTCATTGGCCATGAATTATTCTCCTCTATCAGATCTTAGAAAATTCAGCTTCAACCCTATTTTTCTCTCCACCTTTGCTTTGAATATGTTGAATTTCTCTAGTGCTTCTGATTTCTCCCTTAGAAAAGTCACCCACATCATTCTAGAGTAGTCATCAATTAGCAACATGAAGTACATGTCACCCTTCATGCTTCTCTTTCTTGTAGGACCACACAAGTAAGTATGCACAAGATCTAATAGTCCATTAGATGTATACAACTTACTCTTAAATGATGTTCTTGTTTTCTTTCCCAACTGACATTATTTACATACCAAGTTAGAAGGCTTCACAATCTTAGGCAAATCTCTAACAGCTTGAGTATAACTTATGCTTATCTTGTAGTCAAAATTAGCATGACACATCCTCCTATGCCACAATCACCTTTCATCTATCTGAGCAATCAAACAAATTTTCTCATCGGCATTCAAGTGAAAGATATTACCTTTCGTTTTAGTCCCTGTTTCAATCTCTATACTGGAGGCATTCAGAATCTTTCATTTACCATTCTTTAATTGCAAATCATATCCCTTGTCAACCATCTATCCAACACTCAAAAGAGTATGCTTTAAACCTTCAACATATAAGACATCATCAATATTAATATTACCATTAAAAGATATAAAACCTCTACCATGAATAACACAAGCTTTATCATCTCCAAATCTCACTATACCACCATCATACCTTTCCATATTCACAAATTTACTTTTATCACATGTCATATGATGTGAACAATCATTGTCAATTACTCATTCATCTTTCTCTTCAATCTTATCAGCCAAAGATTTATCCTCAACAATACAGCTTATAGGATTCATTGGTACTAGATTTTCTTCCTTGATAGCAATAAATACAAATTCATCTCCTGAATTCCCATTGTCTGATTCCTCATCTGTCACACCTTCATCAACAACACGTAATCGAATCTCTTCTGATTTATGTACTTCTCATAGGGCTTGTAGGGCTTATCAAATATATTATGTCTTTCATGCTTATCATACCTAGACATTCTTTTAGGACACCTAGAAGCAAAATCCCTTATCTTATTACAAGAGAAACATTTCAAATGTAACTTTCCATCATACTTACTGGCTTCCTTAGGAAATATCTAAGCAATAAGTGCTTCAAGTTCATCCAACTCTCTCTCTTTCTCTTCCATCTCTCTCATCTCTCTTTCATATCTTGAAACCCTAGATGAACTCTCTCTTGGATCATATGACTGCTTCTCAAATATAGAGGCTTTAAAATGTAGTCTCAGATTTACCATGTGATTCTCCAAATTTTCTCAACTCAAATGCAACTAGCTTACCAACCACCATGTCTCTTGTCATAGTAGTCACACTCTAGATCTCATCAATAGCAACAACTTTAGATTTATAAGTAGAAGGCAAAGATCTCAGCACCTTAGCAACAATCTCATCTTCCTCAAGAGTTCCACCAGCACATCTAATATTCATAACAAGGTCATTCACTTTAGCCATAGAGGATGTTATATTCTCACCTCCCATATTCAATGTCTCATACTTTCCCTTCAAACTCTGCAACTTAGCAAGTTTAACTTGCACATTTCCTTCATACAAGACCTCTAGCTTTTTTCATATCTCATGTGCAGTCTGAAGTCCCATAACATTAGTCATTTCAAAATTGGTCAAGGCACTCAGCAATGCTTCCTTAGCTCTTATGTTATGTTCAGCTTCCTTGATTTCATCAGCAGTAATCGGCCCATTCGGAGGAACATTGTAAACATTCTTTGTAATCTTCTAATAATCTTCTCTAAGACACTTAACATGAACTTCCATCCAGTCCTTCCATACAATATAATTATTTCCATCATATCTAGGACTCTCCTTCTTGAACGCATAGGCTGTCATCTCAGATCTCCTCAAGCGGTTAAGATTCTTCCAGAGGATCTAGCTCTGATGCCACTTGTTTGCAACAACAAGGAAGGAAAACTGAGAGGGGGGCTGAATCAGTTTCACCGGTTTATACAAATTAAGCATAATTTCATATCTGATCAACTACATCAAAAAGAAAGATAACAGCAATAACAAGAACACACATAACACCAATATTTTTGACATGGAAAACTTAGTTAAGGTAAAAACCATGGTGGGAACCTACCCACAATGAGATGATATTCTACAGTAAATATTACAATGGAAAATGCATATGCATTTATGCACACTACCTAGAGCTCACTACTCAAATTACAATGCCCTAGAAGGCTACATTTCTTAGAGAAGGTTCACTACCTTACAAATATGATCGAACTACAATACAAAAAAGATGAACTGCAAAGATAACATCTACTAATGCCTGATGATAGTTTTGGTTAAGCTCATATGTATTCCCATCACCAAACTCTGCTCAACATACCACACCGAAAGATAAATTCACTTGATCGCTCATACACCACTCTCTAATAATATAGACTTAACAACCACCACCACAATTACATGAATATTACACCCATTTATACAAATCATCAACCCATTGGCTTGATGATGATTGTAATGAATGACTCAATATGTTGTCATTGATGGAACATTTACACACACACATATGTTCACATTGCCCATCGGTATTACTTCTAAAGTTACTTGTATTTCAACCGGTATTGGAAGTTTAGTTTATGATGGTTTAGAGAGTGTCAAACCGGTACATGTAGACAACCGGTATATGCAGGAAATGACTTGAAACCAACTTGAAGATTCAGCGGAGACCATAAAACAAACAATGGAGGACAATCGGTTCACATGTTGAAATGGTTAACTCTAACCGGTATCGATGTTCCAACCGGTATTCATTGATTGTGTGATGAGTTATCACCGATCGTGATGAGTTACCCTAACCGACAAATTTTGGCAGTAATTTGTGATGAGTTATGTTTGATTGTCCAAATACACTGCACCTAGGAAATTGTGATATAATTTCTAAGCCGACATGATCTAAATGTCTATATAATGAAATTATGATGAACTAATTTGAATATATGATATGAGATGATTTGATGCAAAGATAGAAGTGTTAAGTTGTTGAAGGCATTGCAGAATATGTTGGTGATGCAGTTTTGAGTGCATAGAAGAGGATATATTCAAGAAAGTTGTGCTACTTCTAGATCACACCACCTATTTCTTTCTAATCACTACAACAGTTAAATCCCCTAACCGGGTAAGCTCTAACAAGATTCATTGTACAAATCCTTTAACAAGGTGATCCATTAGTTTGGATTCATAATCCTCTACTAAGGTTACTCCTAACAGGGTACTACCTTTAACAAGGTATAGCTCCTAACAAAGCTTTGGGATCTTTAATAGGATTCGCTCCTAGCAAAGCACTTTTGTAGACCTTAACCGGTCAGTTACCTATTACTACAGATAGTTAACTTGTGAGTCCCATCTTACCATGGTTTTTCCCATTTGAGTTTTCCACATATAAACACTTGTGTTATGGTGGATGTTTAACTTATTGTGGATGCTTTAATATCATTTTGGATTGCATGCATAGTGTTCAATAAACTTGTTAAGTATATATATCAGTCAGTATTTAAAGTAGTATTGTTTTTGGTGTCACTGATTCACCCCCTCCCCCTCTCAGTGCTTTATAAGTCTATCAGTTGGTATCAGAGCCTAACTTCTTTAAGGCTTAATCGCTTGCAAGGACACCCTAAATCCACCATGGGGGATATGAGCTACGTTTAGATGGCTAGAGTGCTTGAAGCTACTAAGGATGAGCTTGAAACCCTAAGGGTCAGATTTAAAGCCACAATTCAAAAGGAGAGAGTTGACTAAACAACTATTGGAAATATCTGATAATAGTTTGTTAGATGAAGCTAACATTGATGCATTAGCTGAAGAAGTTGAAAAACTGAATGGTGAAAAGCTAAATCTGAGAAGAGAGTTAGAAGCCCTAACTATCCACATGAGTTGAGAGTTGGAAGCTAGGAGGGAAACTGAAGATCTTTTCAAAGAAAGAGATCATGAGATTGGTAAGATCAAATAAGAAAATGCAACTTTGCATGAGCATTGGCATGCAGGAAAAGAAGAAAAAGAGGCTTTGCAACTAGATCTTGAAATGGAATCATCCCTAAGAGAGACTATTACAAAACACAATGAGGATCTTACCAGAGAACTCATTGAGGCTAATGGAAAGATGGAAAAGTTCAACAAAAGTTCTACCATGCTAGATGAGCAGATCCAATCACAGAGGATGAAAGGTGATACATCTGGACTAGGCTTTAACACATCTGAGAAAGGAGAGTCTTCTGGTACAAAGAGAAATATTCACAAGGACAAAACTTCTCCTAAGGCTAACAAGCCTACCGGTAAGAATGTTTTTAAACCCTTTTGCTTTGTCTTTCATAAACCTGGACATACTGCAAATGTGTGTAGAAATAGACCCAATGAGAATACAAGCTACAATGCAAATACTAGGTATGCATCTAAGAGATTTGAAGGTCATTGTTTTACATGCAACATGTATGGACATAGATTAGTTGAATGCGGATATGGACCAAATAATCCAGTACCTCACATGAATCCAAGACCTAATGGTAATTGGAGGAGAACCTATGACAACCGGGGTAACATGAACTAGCATAAACCCTATGTCAACTGGTTCAGTCCATTTGAGATGGAAAAGGTAACCAATGTCATTTGCACCATTTGTAACAATTATAGTCATGCGGTTATGAATTACAAAAGGAGAATTGGAAGAGGCAATGCAGGACCTTGGAAATCATCTGGAATGGCCTGCTATCATTGTCATAAACCAGGACACATGGTGAAGTTCTTTAGAACCAAAAAGAACAAACCAATTAATCATTTTGTAGATCAGAAAGGTAAGTAGAAGGTAAATGTTGAGGAAACCAGAGAAGAGATGAACCGAATCTGGAAAAAGAAGATTGATGATATAGCTATAGAAGAACCTAATCCTTCATCCAGTGTGGAGAATCTTGCACTGGTAAATTGAGCCTTTCAACGGGGCTAAGGGGAGCATAGCAGTAAATCTACTTCTAGACCCCTTGAAAGATGAGTGGTAAGAGAGTTTGCATTTTGAGTTATTGTGTGTGAAATCTTGATATCTTTTGTCAATCGGTTTTATGAAAGTTTATCAATTGATTTTACACTTGTTAATATTAAATGTATCGTCAAGCAGTGTATTAGGGTTTGTAACCCTAGCAGTCAAGCAATTAATGCAGTAGGTAAAAATGATAAAGAAAGTTTTACTATGTTATTTTTACCCTAAATGCATTCTAAAGAGAATTCTTGAGCACTTGCAAAGCGAAGAGAGATTTTCTAGTTGTTCTTAGACGAATTTGTGTTGTGAACTGCATGATTGAAGCTGATTCGAAGATTAGTGAAGGTTTAACTAGTGTGCATTTGAGTTATCAACTGGTAACCGAGGCAACGCGTGAAAATTAAGGTATTTCTTTATAAATTCCTTTTTGAATCAAGTTTATCTAAATGGCTTTGTCATCTAAGAAAATAGAGAGACTAATGATCACATCATAACCTATGGAAGTTGTGGAATCAGAACGAAATGTGTCATACAATGCTTTATCTCAAGTTCCTGACAATGTCATTGTAAAAGGTGATTTGTCTAGCTATATTGATTGTAAAATCTAAGATTTAGGATCACTATCAATCTATTCTCAATTGAAATCCCTTTGCGATAAGAGCGGAAAGATCCAACCTGAGTATATTAGGGTTTATGAGAAGGGTTTTCACAATGCAACTTTTTTTTTTGAGTATTTTGAAGAGGAACACATCAAAATTATTCTAAGTCATGTTCATGGTGAAAACATGTATCTAGAAAGGACACACACTATTACCATGGAAGCTATCCATGTTATGACTAGTTTTTGGTCAACTGATGAAGTTTCAAAGTTGAGGCAAATTTCTAAAGAGACTGTAACCATTTTAACCTCATCTACCTCTGATGGGCATATGTTTTCTATTAATAACATTAAGGACCCAATGGTTAAACTGGATACTATGGTTATAGGCTACAAGATATTCTATTCCAGTATATTGAATAGTGTGCCATCTGCAGCAATCCATATAGCCTACAAAATGATTGTTGATAAAGTAGATTATGACCTATGTGAGGCCATAAGGAATCAATTGATGTTGAATATACAGTCAATTAAGAAGGACAGTAATTAGAAGTTCAAATTTGGTCACGTATTGATTGGTTTATTCTTTTACTTTCAGAATTTCCTATCGGGAATTGGTGATATTAAATGGTCTAAAGACCTACCGGTAACTGCTCAGATCAAGAACAACATTAAGGTTGTTAAGAACACTTTCTCTATAGTAATGAACAATTATTTCAATGAATTTCAAAAGAAAATGAGTATGAGGGCGAAGCTACTTGAGGATGTGGTGAAAAACTTTGCTAAGAACATCATTTTCACAGTCACCACTGATTTTTGTCTGATGGAAGCTATTGAACCAAGAGAAGATGAAATGGAAGACATGAGTTATGAAGTCACTTATGACTTATTGATTGGTTATGCCAATAACCTATTGGCATCTCTAGTGGACAAGAAGAAGAAAAGTTTGGATACTATTGAGGAGCAAACTACAAAACATGAAACCAGTAGTGATCCCACCAGTAGTGGTAAAGGGAAAAATAAAAAGGCTGAGAAAGCACCTCCGGTGTTAACAAGTACAAGAGTGACATGAAGTGTCCAAGTTAAAAAGGAACCAGCACCTAAGGTATACATAAAGAAGCAGACTGCAACAAAGAAAAGATGTCGACAACTGATTCTTCAAGCAGAATCCGATGATACCAACACTGAGGAGGAGCCAAAGAAGGTAAAGGAAACTGGCAAGAAGGCCAAACTAGTTGAAGCCACCTCTCAGTAGAGTATTCCCATTAAAGCTTTGTCTTACAAGCCTATGATTGATTTTGAGAGAACGGTAAAGACATTAGGAAGGAATAGATTTTATAATGTTAAAGAATGTTTTGATTCATTCAATGAAGATCAGAAGGAACAAATTGTTCAACAGGTAATCAACTACTTATATCAATACAATCGATTACCTGAGGATCTTAAGAAGGATATTTTTTATTCTTTACATTATATTCTTATGAATAAGTGGGAAAAGGCTATGAAGAAAGATCAAGAAATTATTGATAGTACCTTTATTCAATATTTTCCTGATTTGTCTAAAGATGAATTAGCAGCATTGCTTGATAATTATAAAGGACAATTTCATTTCAAGACAAGAATATTGATGTTAATGAATGAAAAAGTGCAATCTATTGAAGTAGGAACTCATCAGATAGCCAGAAATGTTCAATGGATGCATGAGCATTCAAAGTCTCATTATGATGATCAAACAGAGACTGGAGGGAAACCAGAGTTAGTTGAAGAAGAAATTATTTCACCAAAGACTGATAAGAAGAAGGGTGACACTACTTCCCAATAGATTATATTTGTTGATGACATATAGGATACCATTGATCTATCTGGGAATATTATTGAACCAGATAAGTAGCCACCTGTTATTACTGATTCACAAGTTAATACAATGGATATACCGACAACTCAACCAAGTGTAGATATTCCACCCCCACCGGTAAAATATCAACTAGTGAAATCACAACTCCCACATGTTTCATAGGATACTCAGGAGAAACCTTCAGAAATTGTTGTTGAGAAGTCCTTTGAATAGGAAAAGGAGAAAAATCAAGAGGAACAAAAAAATGAGGAGAAATCTGCTAAACCAAAAAAGGCAATAGTCAAGTAGCATAATGATGATGATGATGACTCATTTGGCATCAAAGGGCCTAGATATTGGCAATATGAGTGCATCAAAATTATTGGAGTTTGCAACTGTGATGCAATCCAAAGCACAGAAGAAGAGGCTTAAGGAATAGAAGAAGGAAGCAGAAACCATCCAAACTACTATGGAAATTTTGTCAAGTCTTCTACCGGAGACTGCTATAGGGAATTTGTCAGCTCCTATTGACAAGCTTGGATAGATGGTTGTTGATGCTTCTGACCAACTCTAGTCCCTTGAGGAAGCAGCTCAGACTATAGCTGAGAAAATCTATAGGAAGAAAAGAGGAGAACAAATAATGAAGGATATTGATACAGGGAAGATTGCTTTATCTCTGAACAAAGATCTTTTGAGAAAATCTATTGAGTCAGGAGTCAAAATTCTAGCCTACACATCTAATGTTTCATTTTTCTATGCTGATATAGTGAAGAAGTGAACAAAGATAAAACTAGAACTAGCAAAGATATGTAATGCCTACATACCTTTACAGGACTCAGTCTTACCTTTTGGCAAATCTGTGGATGATTTGCAAAGTCGGTTAGATGTCTATGATTATGAACAGGCCAAGAGAATCCGATCCTTGAAAGAATTCAAGAACCAGTTAAGACCTAAAGTGGACATCTTACAACAAGTATACAAGGATATAGAAGCAGTTTTGGTAATTCCAGAGATGAGTACAATTGATGCAATGGAAGAATTTTCTGCACAAATTATGACAACCATTGAGATTTCTAATACTTTACAGGAAACATGGGAAAATGATTTTTCTCAAATGAAGATTACTTTCAATGACATTTTCTTGCAAATCAAAGTGAACACTCCTTAATACACATTTTTAAGTTTTGTATATGTAAACATTTGATGCAAATTTTTCTATATATATATATATGTATTTTACTTTTCAATTTGGAATTGTTGTCAAAGGGGAGTAGAAATATGTATGTGTTGTGAAAATTTTGTATGTATTGTTAAGGGGGAGTAGAAATATGTTTTTACAAAAAAAATTGTAAGCACACTTAGTTGTAAAGTTGAAAAATTTTCTAAGTGTTGCCATTAATGCCAAAGGGGGAGATTGTTGGCTTGATGATGATTGTAATGAATGAGTCCATATGTTGTCATTGATGGAACATGTACACACACACACACATATGTTCACATTGCCCACCGGTATTACTTCTAAAGTTACTTGTATTGCAACTGGTATTGGAAGTTTAGTTTATGATGGTTTAGAGAGTGTCAAACCAGTACATGTAGACAATCGGTATATGCAAGAAATGACTTGACACCAACTTGAAGATTCAGTAGAGACCATCAAACAAGAAATGCAGGACAATCGGTTTACATGTTGAAATGGTTAACTCTAACCTATATCGGTGTTCCAACCAGTATTCATTGATAGTGTGATGAGTTATCACCGGTCATGATGAGTTACCCTAACTGACAAATTTCGGTGGTAATTTGTGATGAGTTATGTTTGGTTGTCCAGATACACTGCACCTAGGAAATTGTGATATAATTTCTAAGCTGACATGAAATCTAAATGTCTATATAATGACATTATGATGAACTATTTTGAATATATGATATGAGATGATTTGATGTGAAGATAGAAGTGTTAAGTTGTTTAAGGCATTGCAAAATATGTTGGTGATGCATTTTTGAGTGTGTAGAAGAGGATCTATTAAAGAAAGTTGTGCTACTTCTAGATCACACCACCTGTTGTTTTCTAATAACTACAACAGTCAAATCCCCTAACTGGGTAAGCTTTAACAAGCTTCATTGTACAAATCCTTTAACAAGGTGATCCATTAGTTTGGATTCAAAAATCCTCTACCGAGGTTACTCCTAACAGGGTACTACCTTTAACAGGGTATAGCTCCTAACAGATCTTTGGGATCTTTAACAGGATTCGCTCCTAGCAGAGCACTTTTGTAGACCTTAACTGGACAGTTACCTATTACTTCATATAGTTAACTTGTGAGTCCCATCTCACCGTGGTTTTTCTCATTTGGGTTTTTCATGTATAAACACTTGTGTTATGGTGGATGTTTTACTTATTGTGGATGCTTTAATATCATTTTGGATTGCATGCATAGTGTTCAGTAAACTTGTTAAGTATATCTATCGGTCAGTGTTTACAGTAGTATTGTTTTTGGTGTCACTAATTCACCTCCCCCCTCTAAGTTCTTTATAAGTCTATCACAACCTTCACTATAAGGTCGACCAAACCCTTAACACCTAATTACAAAATTACATCATACAATATATAAATCAACCACCGGACCAATACAATGTCACATACGACATAGAATATACCTAAATCAACTCCTCAAATGTGCATCACCACCACAAATCTCACCAAGATCAACTGCAACACGTCACACCACCAAATATACCACATAACACAAATAATATCACTGGACCCATAAGATCATCAAGAACACGCACAATGATCAATGCAGACCATCAGAACAAATAGGACATGATTAGGAAACATCAACAAGCATGTTAGAACCATCTGCAATAGCTTCACCAATACCACTTATTCAAATCTTCATCGATCAACATGCTAACACTCAAGAACACTTAACAACATAAACTTGGACAAGAAAAATAGCTAACAGAGCATCAAATCATGAACCATATGAAATGAAGATACACACAAACATCCAAACATTCTCCGAAAGCCACAACACAAGATATGATCATATCGAAGCACAATGGATCAAACACCATAACACTGCAACACTAAACATTAAAAATCAGTCTCCATACTGGCCTTAACTTGATCAAATCATCACATAGAACCATGAAATAAATAGAATGAAGTATCTCTAGTTGACTCGGCATAGCAAATATATAAAGCAACCAGATAAACTCATTACAATCACCTAATCACCAAAACAATTCTCTCCAGCACCAAAATACAAGAATATGTTGACATCAACGACAACAACATATCCTAGCAGCAACAATATCCAACACACTTTTGTGGCTAAAATAATTTGGAATGCCTGGGAAGATACCAGGCCTTGGCTTTGGTGGGTTAGGTCCAATTTTAGGGATGGTCTTGTTGGAAAGAGACATTGAAGGCATGTTAAGATGTTGTCATTGGTGGAAACTCATATTAGTATTGGCATCTGAACTTCATGATTTCATCATTCTAGAAGATTGAGTAAAGATTACTTGAGTCCGGTAAGGTCTGGTAAGATGAATAGGGTATCCAACAAAGTGTAAAATATTTTAGTTGGCAGATTATTTTGGTTGAGTATTTTTCTTTGTGGATCTAGGAGATGTGTTGTGGATATGCAATTTACCTTATTCTAGGTTTATAGCCTCCGGTGATAATTCTTGTGTAAGTTAGAAGATCTGGTAATCATGTTTTGATTAGAACAATGGTTATCAATGGTAGTGTGTGGTGATTTAGTTTGCAGATCTTACAGATCAATTTTTGTGATTGTTTACATGTTCTAGGTTGATGAGTCGACCTGTGGGAAGTGTGTGGACATTTTATTTTTGTCCACTTAAATGTTTTTGGATCAGATTGAAGCTAACCTATGTAGACATTGTATCTTTTGTGACGTGTTCTTGAAGCTGACTTGGTAGTGACCTAAATTGGTGATGTAGATATATAAGAAAAGTTTATTTGATCATTTTGGTATTCAATGATTATGTTGGATATGTGTATGAGTGATTGTGCATAGTTTTACGTGTGCAAGGTGAAGATTGGTGCTCTGGTATGTTGCAGAATATCATAATAGAGTAGTATTATAGAGCAAAGTACGAATATGTTTTGTACTTAACCAGAACTATATCCAAGCATTTTTTTATGCTACTTCATAGTTTAAAACACATTTTAATCTCTCACAAACATTTTTTAAGGTAGTGAGCCTTCTGGGTTGTAACCCTTTCTTGTAATTTGAGCAATGAGCTCTAGGCAATGTGCCTAAATGCATGTGCATTCCCCTTATGTAATATTTCTATACTTTTAGAAGAGTATATTAATATTGTGGGTTATAATTCCACTATGTTTTTTCCCCTAATCGATTTTCCATGTAAAAAATATTGGTGTTATGGTGTTGTTGATCTTTGCTTTGTGTTTCTGCACTTTAATTTCCTTCATATGCATTAAGTGGTTTAATGAACAGATTGTCAAAGTTAAAAATTGCATAACACTAATTCACCCCCCCCCCCCCCCTTAGTGTTTCATGATTCCAACAATTAGTATCAGAGTCTAGTTCCTCGAAGGAATCCTAAAATCTTGAGGTTGATCCGAGAAGGTGAATCAATGGATTCTGACAGTCTTAGAAAGCAACTAGTTGTTGCTCTTGAAGATATTGATCATGCACAAGATGAGAACTGACAAGTGAAAGAAAATCTCAAAGATGCTAAAGAATACATTGACACATTGAAGGACCAGTTGAACAAATTAAGGGAAAAGAGAAAGGAACTTGTTGATCAACTTAAGAAGAAGAGAGCCAGAGAATTGATGAAGAAGCCTTGAGGGAAAATACAAAAGAATGTAATAGACTAGCTAGAGCGAATAAAGTCCAAAAGAATGAAATTGAATCTATTGTGATGAGATTGACAAAAGAGATTGAAGAAAGGAAGAAAAATGAAGAAAAGCTTGCTCAGTCCCTAAAAGACAAATTTGAAGAATCTTGAAAGGTAAATCATTCTTATTAGATATGATATTGATGTTGCAAATGAATACAAGGAAAAGATTCAGATCAGTTCAGCTAAGCCTGATGAAATGCTTGCAAGTCAAAAGAATCTTAATGACACTCAAGGTCTTGGTTTCAAGAAAGGTGAAAGCTCCAAGTCAACACAACAAAAGAACATCTCAAGAAAGCCTTCGATAAGACAACCTAATGCTTATAAATTCAATGGCAATTGTTTTATTTGCAATAAATTCGGTCATATTGAAAGTCAATGTAGAAATAGGATGATCAATAATGCTTCATCTTTTACCAGTCAATGTTTCAAATGCAATAAGTATGGTCATAAGGAAAATGTATGCAAAAGTATGATGAATAACCTTCAAGTTAAGAGAAATATTAGATGTTATGCATGTGGTATGTTTGGACATGTTTCTAGTCAATGTAGATCAAGGACAAATCAGATGAACTTTAGACCTATGTAGGAAAATGTTGTTTTCTATGCCTGCAACAAATTCGATCACATTGCTAAGTATTGCAGAAGTAGAAATGTGAATAGGATAGTTCCAGAAGACAATAACAAGAATGGGAAGCCAGATGAGAAGGGAAAAGAAAAAGTTGAGGAGATCAGATGAAGAAGACATGGGTTAAGAAGATTGATTTAGAGGTAGGAAGTGGGTTCGCACCTGATTCTAGTGTTGGAACTACATTCGATAACTGAACCTAGGCATCCGTCGTTGGGGGAATTATAATGCAAATCTTTCAAACCCCCTGTTTGAATATCCGTGCTTGTTTCTGATAGGTTGCAGAACTATTTATGTTTGTAGTAGATTTTCGGAAGATTTGAACCTATTTGGAGATTTGGTGAAGAATTTATGTTAGATATAGAGAATCTGAAAGAATTAGGGCAAAGTGCATTTATTACAGTGAAAAGTTAGGTCTGTGGTGAATAAAAGGTAACTTTTCTTCTTCATTTTTCACTTTGCATGAAGAGAAGAAGTAAAGAGAGCTTTGTGAAGAAGGCGATCATGCGAAATTTGGTGCTATCAATTTTCTAATAGGTTTGGCGAGTAAACCTAATCCGACATCAAAGGTATTTATCAATGAAAACCCCTCTTTTGGTTGAATTTTGAAATTTTAAATTTGAAGAATGGTTGTATCTAGTATCGCAACCTCTCTGGTTGTTAATATCACTTAGCATGCTTGTCCCAACTTTAAAAATCATCCATTCATTTCAATGGAGGACGATCCAAAGAGTGATTTTTCGTCCATACCCCACAAAGTCTTGCACATTGAAGATATAAGAGTTTACACTCATGGTCCGATTGAAGAATTGGGAAGCTCCCAACTATTGAATCTTTTCAACAGCTGGTTATCCAATCAAAGTTCCATGTTGAAACCTAAATTTAAAGAACTGGAAAGCAAGGGTTTTGTTCAATTTATGAAATTTTTGATGGCGTATGAACAAGAGTGGGTTCGGTATATTATGATTCATGTTCATGATGAATTCATGTGGTAGGATAGACTTCATAAGATCATTAAAGGTCTAATACAGGCAATAACATGGTTATGTGCATCCGGTTCATTGCCATCTCTGAATACAATAAAGAATGACATCGTAACCAATGCAATTGGATAAAAGTTTGATAACCATGCAATGAATATTGATGACATTTTGGAGGATGACATCTGGTTTGTATCTATGGTGATAGGCTACAAGATTTATTATTCCAGCCAAATGAACTTTGTATATGGTATTGTAGTATACATTGCATATGAGATGTAAAGGGAGAACAAGAAACATGATCTTTGTGAGTTGCTCCAAATTGAGCTCATCAAGAGTTTGAAGAAGATCAAGGAAAACAAGAAGCACCCCTTTAAATATGGCACCCTACTTCTGTGCATATTTTTCTATTTTAATAATGATATTTTGGGAATTGGTTTGTTATAGTGGGAATTTGATAGGCCCATGGGGATGCAGATTCGGGAGTATCTCTACAGCTCTAGTGACTCCAAAGCCTGATACAAGAATCTATGGGGTATTTAAAGAACTTTCAAAAGGAAATAAATGAGAGGGAGAGAATTTTGAAAGCTATTATGGAGAAATATGCTAACACAATATGTTTCATGGTTGATACCGATCAATGTTTGATGGAAGTAGTGCAGCCTCAAACTTCATAGATTTTACCAATGGGATATGAGGTTGATGAATAAATTTTGGAACTATATGCGCAACATTTGCTAAGCCAACTCGTAAACTCTAATGAAGAAAGGTTTTGAACCTACAAAGAGAAGAGCCTAAAACTCCATCAACAATTTAAAAGACCAATCATTCAGAAGAAGGTCCAAAATGAGGTAGAAGCTTTTGCAGAAAGAATGGGGATATCTAAAGAGGTTATCTGAAAATCAAGAGAAGAAAACAATACCTCTAAAGGGAAATCACTAAAAGGGAAGAAGGAAACGACAAAAGTCCCTAAGCCTAAAGCTAGAACCAGAAGTACTACTCCTATCTCTCAGCATCCCAAGCCTAAATCATCAGTTAAGCCATTCGATGGAGTGCAAAAGAAGAAATTAGTTAGATTTGTGGTGGTTGATGATGAAGAAACTAAATTGGATGAGGCAGTAAGAGAAGTAAAGGTAAAAGCTCCTAAGACCACCAAGATCTCTAAGGAGAAGCCATCTAGTAGAACTAGATCCAGCAAGAAACCTAAGTCTAAGCTTGATAAGGCAATAAAGTTAGGAAAACTTCAAATTAATTACACTATTATGCCCCCTATTACATTAGATCAGATTGTTAATTCAGTTGTCAAAGACAATAATTTGAAACCACTATCTGAGTGGTTGGAAATTTTGATGAGTGGGAAAAGGTCATTAGAAGAATCCGTAGTTGAATATATGAATGTATATAGTAAAACCTTGATAGAGTTATCATTTGTAATTCCAAAGAGTTTGTATGACATTTTGGATGCTCGAAGACTAATAGAAAATAATGAAGATGAGAAATTGAAGGAATATATATTAGTTAATTTGTGTGTAGTTATTACTAAGAAGGAGATAGATAAATTACTCTGGTTAGCTAAGGATAAGTTCTGGAGTAAGCATGGAGTTAATAAGATCATGTTCAGTAAGATTGATGAAGTTGCTAAAGAAACAGAGAAAATATGGAGAGAATTTTTCCAAGAAAATCAATATGAGGTCAATCAAGAAAAGGATCAAGTTGACACCCATCTAAAAATTGAGCACCCTAAGGTAGATACACCTTCAATTCCGGAAGTGCATTCAGTTGAGCAGATAGTGGGTGATACTTATGTTCTGGAAGTTCAATCAGTAGATCGTGTAGAAGCAATGTTCTAGGAGAAAGTAGAATGGAGAGCAATGCAAGTGTGGGTGAAGTTGATATAGCACATAAAGTGGAGATCCCTTTGACACTTGGAAATGAAGTTGTTGCAAAGAAAGATGTGAAGAATATTGAGGTCAAGGTTGAAGTCAGAACTGAGAATGTGAAAGGTAAGCAGGTCATTGATGACCCAGAGTTTATATAAGGACCAATCAATCTTGCTTCTCTATCTCTCATTCAAAAACTTCAGTTGGCATGTTTTACTCAAGCCAAAGCCAGCAAAGACCTTCTAAAATCTCACACTAAAGATAGTTTGTTAATGACCAAGGCAATCAATACTTTGGAGAATTTAATGCCCTCATTCAAAAAGGATACATCTCATACTTCATCTGGGCAATTGAAAAGTATAATTGACTATGTTAACTCTCATGTTGAATCTTTTCAGAAATCTATAGAGGTTAAGGTTATTGGCATTGTGATTGTCATTGATGTCAATTGGTATAGGATGGTTACCTATGTAAGAGATGTTTGTGCAGTATTTTTATTGTTGCATACCTAATGACATGTATTTGATATTCACTGGTAAGTGAGGAAATGTCTTTCAGCACAAATACCTTTGGAGTCACCGGTACACAAGTTAGTGATTGACTTGTGCAAGGAATGTAGACTGGTAAGTGATATGCTGGCAGTGCATTGTTTCCAACTGACAAGTGAGTTAGTGTAGAAGTGTCAACCAGCAACTAGTATGTTGTAGGATGTTTGGATAAGAAATAGCAGGACTCTCATCGGATAAAGAAGCAGTCACCATATGAAGTAATTGAAATGATGATGCGGTCACAGGAGTTGACTCAGATTGAAGTTTAGTAGTCTTATGTATGATTGGAGCTCTCTGGACAGACAAGTGATCAGTCTTCTTAGTGATCAATGATCGATGGCAGAAGATAAAGAGATACAAAGGTGAACTGGTGATACAGGTTGAAGGATACTTTCCACCGAGAATCTCAGAGTGGTGACCGGTATGATGGATGCGATGAGCGAAGGTGAGTTAGTCAGAGAGAGATATCACCAATCAATCTACTGGTGAAGTTTATAGCAGTTAATAGTCAGTTAAGTTGAGATTTGTGGTGATTTATCGGTTCGCATTAAAAGGATAGAAAAAGACTCTAAAGTTGTAGAAATTGTGAGTTGAGGAGGCAGATAAGGATGAGTTGTTGGCAAGAATGATGAAGAGCGCATAGAGAATGCAGGAAGATTTGGAAAGATTTGAATTTTAAATCTACCAAGTGTTAGGTGTAAACTGATTGAGGAATCAATGGGTATGTGTTAGCAAAATATGGTATAAAGGTTTTTTGGCGAAAACCACAAAGATTGATCAAAAAAATTGCAAAGTGCAAATCTCGTTAGAGGCGATCCAACGTGTAGAGTGAAGAGTTAGGAAGTGATAAGTGATTTAGTAGAGTGGAGTGTGTGTGAAATAGACCGGTAGAGTGTAAAGTTGAGGGTATGAGCAGAGGACTGGTAGAGTGCAGAGCCAAGGGTATGAGCAGAGGACTGGTAGAGTGCAGAGCCAAGGGTATGAGCAGAGAACCGGTGTAGTGCAAACAAGACACAACCGGTGCAGACAAAGTATGAGATTCATTATGATTTGATCAAGCTATCAATAGCTATTCCAGCAGATCAACTTCATGTTTCTTTCTAACCATTGCAACTCAAAATCCCTTAACCGGGTGGACTTTAACAGGTCCCTTTGTAAAATCTCTTAATCGGGTGACATCTTAATTGATGATCCTAAGTCCTTCAAAAAGGCTACCTCTAACAAGGTAAAGGAACTAACAGGCCTTAAAGAAAATCCCTTACCCGGGTAGCACCTAACTTTGTAATCTCCTGATAGGGAGGGCTCCTCACTAGGCGTACTGTAGAAGAGTGCATATTTTGTGAGTTTCTACTCACACCATGGTTTTCTCCCATTTGGATTTCCATGAGATAAATCTTGGTGTTTTTGTGTGAATGGTCATGTGTGTGCATGTAGTTTATTAATGTTGCTTACTCTGATAGGTATTAAGCTTGAATAGAAAACTTGATTAAGGTTAAATATGATATAACCTATAAAGTGTTAATTCACCCCTCCCCTCTCAGCACTAGTTGGGACTAACAATTGGTATGTGAGCCTTGGTCCTTAGATTCAAAAGAGCTTAAAAGCTTAAGGAAAGATCCAAGATGATGTGAAAGGAGGGCCCTAATTTCTCTAAGGAGAATTACACTTTATGGTGTGGTAGAATGAAGCTCTACCTAAGAACCCTAGGAGATCAATATTGGAATCATGTAAGCATAGAGTACAATGAACCTACGGGGGTTCTCACTACAGATTAGATCAAAGAAAGGCAAGACAACATTGCAACTATGGATGTGATTGCTAGCACTCTATCTGATAATGAGTATGTTGAGGTTCAAGATCTGAAAATAGCCTATGAGATGTGGAATAAGCTGAAGATTGTTTATGGAGGAGATCCACATGTACAAAAGGCTAAGGTGGATAACTTAAGAGGAAAATTTGATGAGATGAAGATGAAAGAAGGAGAAAATATAGAACAATACAGCAAAAGAATAAAGGATGTGGTCAATTCCATCAGAAGTGCTAGAGGACAGCTTGAAGAAGATGACATGGCCAGCAAAATATTGAGAACTTTGCTACCACAATATGTCATAAGGTTTTCTCCAGTTCAAGAACTCGGATCTTTGAGAATAGTGTGTTTGACTTGACTCACTGATCGGTAAGTTAACTGCCTTTGAACTAAGCAACTATGATAACAGTATATCAAAGATTGATGTTGCCTTGAAAGCTTCCATGATGTCTGCATCAACAAGGAGAAGAAAAGTAACTAGAAACAGTTCTACTACAAGAACTGGTCATTCGTATGAATGTGACAACCTGTTATCTAAAGAACATGAACAAGATGAGATAGAAGATCTATTAGCAAGAAGGTTGCCAAGAGGGAAAAAATAAAGGTAAGCTCCCCTTTAATGTTTCTCTTACAATAGAATAGGTCATATTGCATCCATATGTCCTAACAATGATAGGAAGGATAACTTTAGAAGCTACAAATACAAGAGAAAGAAGGAGTTACCTATGAAGAATCAAAAGGATTTGATGGAGATGGAATTGTATTTGTAGTGGTAAAGGAAGATAACACCTAGGAAAGTGATATGGCACTGATCTCTAGTTCAGACTGATGTAGAGACTAGGTAATAGACAGCGGTTGCACTCACCACATGATCGGTGATAGAAATAAATTCCTCAACATGGAAGACTATGATGGAGGATTGGTAAGATTTGGCAACAATGCTCCTTGTGCAGTAAAAGGTAAGGGATCTATAGCCCTAAATGATAAAACCAATTGTGATGATGTTTACTGGGTAGAAGGGCTAAAGTATAGTTTGTTGAGTGTTGCACAACTTAACAATAAGGGTTACCTATTAGAATTCAATGAAGGAATATGCAAAATAAATGATAAATCAGGAAGTCTGATTGCTACCGGTAAACAAACTAGAGGTAATTTGTTCTATCTAGACACCACTGTAAGTAGTTGTCTAATGGCAAAGGTAGAAGATAGTTGGTTGTGGCACAAAAGACTATGTCATGTTAATTTTGATAGCATAGCAAAAGTTCATAAAATGAATTCTGTCAGAGGTATGCCTGATATTAGGAAACCTGAAAATGCTATGTGTAAAGAATGCCAACTAGGAAAGTTGACCGGATCTAGTTTTAGCAAAAAATATTATTCATCTAAGAATGTGCTGGCCTTAGTTCATACAGATGTATGGTCCTATGAGGACCCTATGAGGACCAAGATTTTCTATGGGGACCGGTATTTCATGTTGTTTGTAGATGACTTCTCAAGAATGATGTGGGTTGTATTCTTGAAAGAGAAGTTTGAAGCCTTTCACATGTTCAAAGTCTTCAAGGCTCGAGTGGAGAGAGGAACCGGTAAGATTCTGAAATGTCTGAGATCAGATAGAGGAGGAGAGTTCACCTCTGAAGAGTTCATAAATTCCTGTGAAGAACAAGGGATTATGAGACAAATGTCTACACCCAGAACACCTCAATAGAATGGGGTTGTTGAAAGAAGAAACAAAACTCTGATTGATTGTGTGAGGACTTTGATGATACAAATGGATATTCCACATATCTTATGGAGAGAAGCAGTAAGTATTGTTGTGTATACCTTGAATAGGATACAGGTGAAGAAGGGGACAAATAAGACTCCCTATGAATTATGGTGTGGATACTCACCCAATGTGATATATTTCAAAGTATTTGGAAGCAAGTGCTATATCAAGAGGGATGAGTACATTGGAAAGTTCGATCCCAAGAGTGATGAAGGAACCTTCTTAGGTTACTCTACAAAGATTAAAGCATATCGGTGTTTGAACAAAAGGACCTGTAAGATTGTGGAGAGTGCCAAAATCAAAGTAGATGAGTTCTTTGAGAAAAATGAACAAGATAGCAAGAGTGAACCAAAGGATTATCAAGAATTCGAGTACACTGTACTAGTCGAACCTGCTGAACAGAATCTTGTTGTAGCGGCAAATGAGGAAGCATGTGAAGTAGAACCTGCACAACTGGTAGAAGAAGATCCAAGAAACAAACTGGTACTAGCAAGGTATGCCAGAAACAATCACTCTACTGACAATATCATTGGTGACAAAGATGCAGGAGTATTGACTAGAAGAAGAGCAAGAGAGAATACCTGTCTACTCTCCAAAATTGAGCCCAAAACAACAAAGGAGGCTCTAAAAGATGAAGAATGGATCAAAGTCATGGAGGAAGAACTGGAGCAGATTGAGAAAAATGAAACTTGGACTCTTGTGCCCAAACCGAAGAACAAAAATGTGATATGCACCAAATGGGTGTTTAGAAACAAAATGGATGAAACCGGTCAAGTAGTAAGAAACAAAGCGAGGTTAGTCTAGAAAGGGTATGCTTAGGAAAAAGGTTTGGATTATAGAGAAACCTTTGCACCGGTGGCGAGGCTGGAAGGGGTCAGAATATTGCTTGCTTATGTTGCTTACAAGAAGTTCAAAGTTTACCAAATGGATGTCAAATCGGCATTCTTGAATGGTATTTTAGAGAAAGAAGTGTACATTGAGAAACTAGAAGGATTTGTATCAGAAGATGGAAGAGACATGGTATGCAAGTTGAAGAAGGTTTTGTATGGGCTAAAACAAGAACCAAGAGCTTGGTATGAGAGGTTGCACTCATATCTTATGAGTATAGGGTTCATGAGAACTAGTGACAACAACAACTTGTATTTCAAAACCGGAGAAAAAGAAAAACATCTGATTACAGAGATTTTTGTAGATGACATCATCTTTGGGGGAGATGATGAGATGAGAAAAGGTTTTGCATATGAAATGAAGCAAGAATTTTAAATGTCCATGATCAGTGAAATAAAATTATTCATCAGTCTGCAAGTATCTCAGCTAAAGAATGGTATATTCATTAGCTAGACTAAGTATATAACAGAAATATTGAAGACTGTTGGAATGAAAGATTTCAAACTTGTTGGAACTCCACTGGTTATAGGTTGCAAGCTCTTGAAAATGATGAGGCTAATGAAGTGAATGAGACACTTTACTGATCCATGATCGGTAAGTTGTAGTATGCAGTACACAGTAGACCAGATATAGCACAAGCAGTTGGCTTGGTTGCTAGATTTGCTGCAAATCCAAAAGAGACTCATATGGTGGAGGTTAAGAGAATATTTAGATACCTTAAGGGGACTGATGAGTATGGTCTCTAGTATCCACATAAGGGATATTTCAACTTAAGTATCTTCACTTATGCAGATTGGGTAGGGAACATTGATGACAGAAAGAGCACTAGTGGAGGTGCATTCTTTCCTAGAGACAGAATTATGTCATGGACAAGCAAGAAACAAAATTTCATCTCTCAATCCACAGTTGAGGTAGAGTGAATGGCTGCTGCAATCAACTATACACGGGTAGTATGGATCAAGTAGATATTGGAAGGTATCCAAGAAAAGGTGACTGAACCTGTGGTGATACACTATGATAATACAAGTGCCATCAACATATCAAAAAATTTGGTAATGCACTCTAAAATCAATCATATTGCAATAAAATATCATTATCTTAGGGAATAGGTGCAATACAAAGAAGTTAGACTAGAATATGTGTCCACCAAGGAACAGGTTCCAGACATATTCACCAAGCCGCTACCTAAGGATACTTTTGAGTATCTCAGAGGTAAGCTAGGGGTAATTCCCTTGCATACTCTATGGTGAGTAAAGATCGGAACAACATCAATTCGACCTGATTTTCCTAAAAAATCTATGTATTTGGATTGATGATTATGGACTACTCTTGTTAGGGGGAGAAGTCAGTGCAGTTTGTGAAATAGGGTGTCTAGACTACACCTTTGGCGTTGTTGTCAAAGGGGGAGAAGTTTGAATACAGATGATGTAACATGAAGGAAGATGAAGACAGATGTGATAATGAAGATCAAAAGTAATATGAATGGAAGCTAGCTGAAAGGGGGAGTAAGATCATTACTCAAAGATCGATCGGTTCAGTAGAAGCAAAAGCGGGTGATTGCTAAAGAGGAGTCAAAAGTATTGCCATCAATGCCAAAGGGGGAGATTGTTGGCATTGGGATTGTCATTGATGTCAACTAGTATAGGATGGTTACCTGTGTAAGATATGTTTGTGCAGTACTGTTATTGTTGCATACCTAATGAGATGTCTTTGATATTCACTGGTAAGTGAGGAAATGTCTTTCAGCACAAAGACCTTTGGAGTCACCAGTACACAAGTTAGTGATTGACTTGTGCAAGGACTACAGACCGATAAGTGATATGTTGGCAGTGCATTATTTCCAACTAACAAATGAGTTAGTGTAGAAGTGTCAACCAACAACCGATATGGTGTAGGATGTTTAGATAAGAAACAACAGGACTCCCACCGGATAAAGAAGCAATCACCATATGAAGTAGTTGACATGATGATGCGGTCATAGGAGTTGACTCAGATCAAAGTTTAGTAGTCTTATGCATGACCGGAGCTCTCTGGATAGACAAGTGATCAGTCTGCTTAGTGATTAGTGACCAGTGGCAAAAGATAAAGAGATACACTGGTGAACCGGTGATATAGGTTGAAGGATACTTTCCACCAAGAATATCAGAGCGATGACCGATATGATGGATGCGATGAGCGAAGGTGAGTCAGTCAGAGAAAGATATCGCCAATCAATCTGCTAGTGAATTTTACAATAGTTAATAGTCAGTTAAGGCAAGATTTGTGGTGATTTGCCAGTTTGCATTAAAAGGACAGAACACGACTCTAAAGTTGCAGAAATTGCGAGTTGAGGTGGCAGATAAGGATGAGTTGTTGGTGAGAATGATGGAGAGAGTGTAGAGAGTGCGGGAAGATTTGGAAAGATTTGAATTTCAAATCTACCAAGTGTTAGGTGTAAACTGATTGAGGAATCAGCGAGTATGTGTTGGCAAAATATGGTATAAAGGTTTTTTGGCGAAAACTAAAAAGATTGATCAAAAAATTTGCAAAGTGCAAATCCTGTGAGAGGCGATCCAATGTGTAGAGTGAAGAGTGAGGAAGTGCTAAGTGACTTAGCAAAGTGAAGTGTGTGTGAAGTAGACCAAAAGAGTGCAGAGTTGAGGGTATGAGCAAAGGACCAGTAGAGTGCAAAGCCAAGGGTACGAGCAGAGAATCGGTGTAGTGCTAAGTAGACACAACCGGTGCAGACAAAGTATGAGATTCACTGTGATCTGATCAAGCTATCAGTAGATATTCCAACAAATCAACTTCATGTTTCTTTCTAACCGTTGCAACTCAAAATCCCTTAACCGGGTGGACTTTAATAGGTCCCTTTGTAAAATCCCTTAACCAGATGACATCTTAATTGATGATCCTAAGTCCTTCAACAAGGCTACCTCTAACAGGATAAAGGCACTAACAGGCCCTAAAGAAAATCCCTTAACCGGGTGGCACCTAGTGGTGTCTTTGTAATATCCTAAAGGGATGGCTCCTCACCGGACGTACTCCAAAAGAGTGCAGATTTTGTGAGTTTCTACTGACACCATGGTTTTCTCCCATTTGGGTTTCCAGGAGTTAAATCTTGGTGTTTTTGTGTGAATGGCCATGTGTGTGAATGTAGTTAATGTTGCTTATTCTAATAAGTATTAAGCTTGAATAGAAAACTTGATTAAGGTTAAATATGATATAACCAGTAAAGTGTTGATTCACCCCTCCCCTCTTAGCACCAATTGGGACTAACAAAGGTTGGGAATGAATTTGAAGCTAAAAGGCTCCACACCTTAAAGAAAATGATATCAAATGATAGACCCACATTGAGTAACTATGTGAAAAGCATGCAGGAAGCAATAACCATAGGTGGAAAATTTTATAAATCATGCTTATCCCTTAACAAGTTCACTATGGATATTGAGAAGAAGTCTCGGGAATCTAATTCAATTGATCCGTTATCAAATTATTTGAGCCAACATGAAAATCAGGTAATTTCTTTGCTTGAGAAGATTCAAATTCTGAGCTATGATCAGAAAAAGAATAATTGGCAGAGTTGGAGAGCTTAGGAGTCATATTGTCCCTAAGTTGGATGTAATACTAAATACTCTTCAAGATGCTCAGAGTGCTCTCAAGACAAGTGATCTAGATGATCTCAAGACCGTAGAAGTACAGTCTTATCTTCTCAGTGGATTTATAACAATTTTTTAGAATCTGCAAAAGGGTTTGGATAGTCACTTGGACTCTTTGAAGAATCTATATGCAAATATTTTCAAGTTTTTGTAAAGATTGTATAGCAATAGTTTATTTCCAGTATCTTACCTTTGTCATTGATGTGAAAGGGGGAGTGTATAGGAGTGAAAAATGTTGATCTAAGGGGGAGTTCCTTAGTTCCTTAATTCTTTGATTCTTTGGAATCCGGTGATTACATTTTTTTTTGCAGTGTATATATCTTGGTTTTAATACGACACATAGTCATTTTTCACTAAGTGTTGCCATCAATGCCAGAGGGGAAGATTGTTGGAAAGAGACACTAAAGGCATGTTGAGATGTTGTCATTGGTAGAAACTCATATCAATATTGGCATCTGCACTTCATGATTTTATCATTCCAAAAGATTGAGTAAAGATTGCTTGAGTTTTGTAAGGTCTGGTAAGATGAACAGGGTAGCCAGTAGAGTGTACACTATTTTGGTTGGCGGATTACTTTGGTTGAGTATTTTGATTTGTGGATTTGGGAGATGTGTTGTGGATATGCAATTTACCTTATTCCAGTTTTATAGCCTCCGGTGATAATTCTTATGTAAGTTAGAAAATTCGATAATCATGTTTTGGTTAGACCAATGGTTATCAGTGGTAACATGTGGTGATTTAGTTTGTGTATCTTGCAGATCATTTTTTTGCGATTGTTTGCATGTTTTAGGTCGATGAGCCGACCTGTGGGAAGCGTGTGGACATTTTTTTTTTGGTCTGCTTAATTGATTTTGGATCATATTGAAGTTGACTTGTGTACAGGTTTCACTTTTGTGATGTGTTCTTGAAGCTGACTTGGTGGTGACCTAATATGGTGATGTGGATATATAAAAAAGGTTTATTTGATCATTTTGGTATTTGATGATTGTATGAGATATGTGTATGAGTGATTGTGTGCAGTTTCATGTGTGCAAGGTGAATATTGGTGCTCTGATATGTTGTAGAATATCATAACATAGCAGTATTGTAAAGCAGAATAAGAATATGTTTTGTACTTAACTAGAACTATATATAGGCATTTGTTGATGCTACTTCATAGTTCAAAACACGTTGTAATATCTTACAAACATTTATAAGAAAGTGAGCCTTCTTGGTTGTATCCCTTTCTTTTAATTTGAGCAGTGAGCTCTAGGAAGTGTGCCTGAATGCATGTGCATTCCCCTTATGTAATATTTCTATACTTTTAGTAGAGTATATTAATATTGTGGGTTAGAATCCCACCGTGGTTTTCCCCTTAACTAGGTTTCCACGTAAAAAATCTTGGTGTTATGGTGTTGTTGATCTTTTCTTTGTGTTTATACACTTTAATTTCCTTCATATGTATTAAGTGGTTTAATGAACAAATTGTCAAAGTTAAAAATTGCAGAACACTGATTCACCCGCCCTCTCAATGTTCCTTGATTCCAATGGGTGTTTCTTTCAACCAACACAATATTTGGTAGTCTCCACTCATTCAAATTTAAGGGCTTCCTTTGGCCCGAGTGCTTGGAGTTCATGCTTTGCACTTTAACAAGAGCAACATACACACACCATGGGACTTTTTCTCTAGAGCTACTATGAATCTTCATTCTTAGGAAGATACGCAAACCCAATTATATCTTATCTAGATTGACCAATAGACATGCGACATGGTCATGTCTTATTTGCCTTTGAATTTGCCTCACAAATTGGGCATTCACTTTGTGAAGCCCTGGTGGAAAGATTGTTGTTGGTTCCCTAATACTCCTTTTTATAATTATAAGCCTTGGATAGGGTACCGTTGGCTCTCTTCTCACCTACCCATGGTGCAAACCTTGAATTTTAAATGGCATCTATAGTCCTCTTAAGCTATTTAGAGTTTTAGGTTCCAAAATATTTCATCTGCTATTCTCAAGCCCAAGATTTCCCATTAAACTTGGTGCAGTCTTTTCCAAGGATTGCCTTTGGGCTCTTGCTTAAGGAATATGGGTACTCATGATCCATGGTTCCCTTTTATGGGCAACTCGAAACATTCACACACCTTTTTTGGTTATGTCACCAATCTCAAAACTTGTGGAGTTTGATTCATGATTTCTTTTGGTCATTCTAGCTAGAGCCTTTTTCTTGGCATATGGCCCTTCTAGGGGATTCGCCTCACATCCCCTTCCATTTACCCAGATTTAGCATGCTTTTAGGGTGGAAATCCTCTTTACAATATGAAAACATATAAATTTTGTTTTATTTTCTCACAACTCAATGGTTATTCATGTTTCTCTTTTTACTAAAGCATCTCTATATAATAATGTGATGGTTCAAATTCAAGTGCAAGCCAACAAGGTTGCATTGGAGGTGGCCCACTTTTAGACCCTTCTGGAGCCATTAAGGTAATGGTCCTTCTATAGTTGCCAGAGTGCCTCCAGATCCTTCTGTTGATCCTTATGCACCCTCGTGATCGGTCTCTACCTTATGGTCATCAACGTGGACGTAGCTCTTCCGCCTGCTACTCCTAGACCATGTAGTCTCAAGATCCTTGTTGCCAATTTGGTGGTGGTAGTGATATCAACAAGAGGTGCTCCACCTCTCCCTCATGTGGGGATTTTACCTTTGTGTGGGGTTTAGGGGGTGTGGGCCCAGCTACTAGTGGATGGTTGGGTTTTGATGGTGACAATGGTTGGTTGGCTTTCAGTGGTGATAGTGGATAGCCTAGCTCATCCAAATGGCTCCCACACTCAGATTTGTCAATCTCACTCATAGGGACTTCACTTAGTGAACTTGGGTTAATCTCATGCATTCATGGCATACTAAAAAATCCCCTATTTTAAAAAAATATTGTCCTAAACTTTTTTTTTGTCACCCCCTCCCAATACACAACTTGAATTAAAAGCCCCCATATTTTTTCTAGATATTATATTTTTCATAGCCCGAATTAAAAAAACCCCTATTTTCACAGATGGGCAATATATTGTACCCTCATTTTTTGGATATTAAACCCACCAATATGAATGCATGTGATATAATATTGCCTAGCTAGTGAAGCCCCTATGAGCTCTCCATCTTGCAAGGATTGGGACAAGGAAATAGGATTGGGACAAGGAAATAGAAGATAGTACTATTGAAGAAGGGTGATCCCTCCCAAATGACAACCTTGACCCCAATGATGTATGGGGTCTTAAGGATGACAAAGATCTGCCACCGCCTCCTTTGACAACTGCTTTAGTCGCTTAGTGACTCCTTTTTTTTCTTCTATTTGAGCTTGACTCATATTTCATGTGCTTTTTTATTCTCTAAGCTTTGCCCATTTGACTCCTAAGAGGGGATACTACTTTCTTTTGTGAATAGTGTACATTTTCTTAAATTAAATGAAATGGCTACTATTCATCAAAAATATAAATAAATTTCAAGGATGGCACAAACATCAAGTCTTCGAGATACCTTTAAGAGGATTGAATTTTAAACTACAATACTTTCAAATAAAATATAAACATGTAGAAGTGAAGAATGAGTCTAGTTTGCAAGATATTATCAAACTCATTAGTAATAAGGATAAGATGAAAACATAATTAAAAAATACCATAAATTTGGTTGGATAGGAGAGCCAATGGAAGAGAAGGTTCTGATAAAATTTTCCATTATATATAACATAGAAGCATAAATTCAAATTTGCATTTTATAACAAGTTGGAACTTGGAGTAGAAAACGATTTTTCAAGTGGAAAAATCATAAGATTAAAAAAAATCTCTAAAATTTAATTTTTTTTACCAATTTATTTTAATTAAAGAATGACTAACCATAAAATCACATTTTTAGTATTTTTTGTTTGAATTTTAAATATTTTATTTTTTTTGAAAACCTTAACCCTGACCCATTTTCTTGTTTTTTAAAACTATTACCCTGACTAAATGTTTTCCCAATTAAATCACTTTTTTTAAAAAAAATCTTTATCTTTTGATATGCTGATTTATAGAAATGATTTTTACTACTATGATGTATATTACACATTACATAATGGGGTGTATATTCAACTTAAAACTCAAGCGAACAAATTGAAACCAATATATGCTAGCATTCAACATTCAAATATTCATAGTATTTGTTATGCGTGGTAGATGCGGTCCAAGATCACGATTATACCATGCAACCAACAAGGAAGATGTCATAAAATGCAAGAAATGTACTTTGTTGAAGAATGTTTGAATGTAGAAAAACTATGCATGAGGTTGTCTTCCTACTCATTCCAAAAGTAGAGACGTTTTAAAACTGAAGCAAAGACGTCACCTCAAGAACACTTAACAGTTAGATGATTAAGGAAAGTTATATGCACAATTCAGCTGAAAACTATTGGACTTTTGTAGAAGCTCACGTGTAAGGTCACATTCTCATGACCCATCACTTCTCAACTTAAATAAGAATTGGCTTTGCTTGTTATAGTTAAATGCAAAAGTTTGCAAAGGTGTTGGATCATTACCTCTTGAGGCTCATGCTCAAACAGTAGTTTTTGGTGTTTATTGAGATACTTTCATTGTCATTAGATTGATGCTACTTTTCCAAGATACAACATTAAAATATCCAATCTATCAAACTAAAACAAAGACATTTACTATAACTTTTCTAATGCTTCCATAGAATCGAGGATAATGTATTGTTGTTAGATTGATGCCACTTTTTCAAGGTACAACATCAAAATATCCAATCTATCAAAATAAAGCAAAGACATTTACCATAACTTTTATAATGCTTCCATGCAACCAGGGATGATGTTGAACATCATCAAAATATCAAGTTGTCTATTGCCATGTTATGATTTTGAGAAAAGTTTATAACTATTAAAATAAGTGATAACTTTTCTAATGCCTCCATAGAACCAAGTTCGATGTTGAACATCATCAAAATATCTAGCTATCTATTGCCATGTTTTGATTTTGGACAAAGTTTATAGATATTATTAAAATAAGTGATTGTCAGCACGCAATGGTTCTAACTTGCACACACACAACACAACAAAGCACCTGCCAACATCTTCTAGTGGAACATTTTCTATTATGGCATATGTTGTTTGTTTTTGCATTCACATAATACCACCACTCAGACCAAAGAATAAAAGAATAGTGTGCCAAAAACTAGTCTTAAGTATAGCATCTCTTTCTTGAAACCTTTCTCTAAACTTACAAGCAAGAGAGTAGAGGGTAAGTGCACCAAGATGGTGTGCAAAAAAGTGGACACCCTAAAAAAACATCTAAGTACTACTAACACGAATAGGTTACTTTTAAAATTAAATAGCCCGTTTGTGTTAAGGCTCGTATAACTGAGCCTAAATCCAATCCAAAATGCATATGGGTTATTTAAATTAAAAAATGCATACGGGTTTTTATAACAAAACCATGTTCGCGTTCTTAAAAATAAAAGACGCGTATGGGTTTTTGAAAATACAAAACGTGTGCGTGTTATGTTTAGTAAGAAAAACACGTACGTGTTTTGCTTACATAAAGTTAGATTAGTAATATGGACTTGTATGCAATTCATTAGCATTCCATTAGTTTTTTCAGTAGGATATATACATAAAATATAATATTTAAGTATAAGAGAAAATGTAACTTATACTTTGATATATTTTATGTATATATTGTCAGGATGTTTGAGAGTGGTTTCGGATCTCTAGGAGTCATAATGCAGCTTCTAGATTTTAAGAGATCTTATAATTTTTTAGATAGTCAAATTTCAGTAATCAATGGGCTTGTATCATCATTCACTTGATATCTCTCTATCTCACGCTCTATGTCTCCCCTAAGCTCTAGACCTATCTATTTTCCTATCTCTCTCATCCTCCCTTCACCTGAGCTCTCTATCTCACTCTCTCCTCTCTCCCGAAGCTTTAGATCTTATACTTTCTCAAACATAATCAAATTTTAGTAATCACTAAGCTCTCTCTCTCTCTATCTATCTTCCTCCATCTCTAGACCTATCACTCCCCCTCTCCCCTTATCTCCCCCATCTCTCCATCTCACTCTCTCCTCTCCTCCAAGATTTAAACCTATCTCTCTCACCCTTCTTTATATCTCCCTTCTGTTCTCTAAATATGTGACACACATTCTCTCCTTTGTATATCACCTCTTTATCCCCCTCCCCAAATCTCGCTCTATCTCTCCCCTTTTATCTTTGTCCCACCCTCCCATGCTTTGTCTTTACTTCTCTATCTCCCCTCTCTCTCTCTCTACGTACACCTTCTTCCCTTCCTCCCTAGCTCTACTCATATTCATAAATCTTTCTCTCTACTTTTGTCTTTCTCACTTCCTCCCTCACTCCTTCCCTATCTATTTTTCTTTATCTCACACTCTTTATCTTCCCTCTCCTTCTCTCTACCTACCTCTCTTTTCATTCCTCGTCTTTCTCACTTCCTCCCTCCCTCCTTCCCTATCTATTTTTCTTTATCTCACACTCTTTATATTCCCTCTCCTTCTCTCTACCTACCTCTATCTATCTATCTAGGTATTTAGATCAATATTTTATGGGGGGAGTACAAAAAGGTAAGTAGATATAGATAAGTAGAGATAAATGAAAAGAGAGAGAGAGAGAGGTAGAGATATAGGGAGGGAGGGAGAGAGATATGGTTGAGAAAAAGGTAATAGAGAGAGAGTGGGGAGAGAGTGATATTGATAGAAGTGGTAAGTGAAGGTTTGGGAGATAGAGGAGAAGATAGAAATAGAGGTATTGTAGGGAGGGAGATATATATAGAGAAAGAGAGAGAGGAAGATGAGAGATGGTGATAAGTTGAGAGGGAGAAAATAAACAAAGAGGTGGAGAGGGAAGGAGAGATTTAGAGATAGGTGATATATAAAAAAGTGGAGGGGAGACTTGGAGTGAGAGAAGGATGGGTATTTAAAGAGAGGTCTAGGGTAAATATAGATAAGTAGCTATAGAGAGAGTATGGAGAGAGAGAGAGAGAGAGAGAGAGAGAGAGAGAGATTTTAGAATGGAGGGAAGGAGGTAGAGAATTTGGGGAGATAAAAGTACATAGGTATGGAAAGAGAGGTAGGTAGAGAGAGGGAGAAGGGAGATAAAGAGAACAAGGGGGAAGATAGATACCCATAGAGAGAGAAGAGATAAATACATAAAGGGAGAGGAGGGATAGAGAGTATAGATAGATGAGTACTTGATAGAGAGGTGGAGTAAAGAGTACCTCTCCTTCCCTCCCTCTTTGAATACCTCTCCTTCTCTCCCTTACTCCAACTCTCCCCTCCACTTTTGTATATCTCACCTACCTCTATCTCCTTCCCTCTCCACATCTCTTTATCTATTCCCCCCCTCTAAACTTATCACTATCTCCCCTCTTCGTCTCTCTCTCTCTATTCATGCATCCCTCCCTCCTTCCGTCCACCTCTCTATTTATCCCTCAGGACACCATATGACCCCTTTTAACATCCTAGTACACAACATAACCCCTTAGGACACCATATGATCCCTTAGGATAATATGATGTCCTAAAGGGTCATATGGTATCCTAAGTGGTCATATGGTGTTCTAACACATGTGTGGACCCTTAGGACCTCACATGACCCCTTAGGACGCCATTGTTACAAGCTAGGGTTGCCGCTGCACCAAAAGGTCGACCTATCAATGCCCGATACAACCACTAGACTTATAGAATCCATAGGAGGCTATTAAACCATGTCGTGAATCTTCGCGAGGGATGCTGGCCCACTGCCAACAATCCCCTCCTAGTGTCACTCACCGCAGCTTGCGTGATTCAAACATGTGACCAAGCTCTGATACCACTTGTTACAAGCTAGGATTGTTGTTGCACCCAAATATCGACCTGTCAATACCTGATACAACCACTAGACTTATAGAATCCACAGGAGGCTGTTAAACCATGTCGAGAATCTCCACGAGGGACGTTGGCCGACTGCCAACAACCATATGACCCTTTTTAACATATTGATATGTACGACATGGCCCCTTAGAACACCATATGACCCCTTAGGACAATATGATGCCTTAAGGGGTCATATGATGTCTTAAGGGGTCATATGGTGTTGTTAGGGGTCATATGGGATCCTAAGGGGCCACACATGTGTTAGAACACCATATGACCCCTTAGGACACCATATGACCCATTAGAATCCATCATATTATAATAAGGGATCATATGGTGTTCTAGGTGGTCATGTCATGTACTAGGTTGTTAAAAGGGGTCATGGTGCCTTGGGGGGTCATATGGTGTCCAAAAGGGTCATATGGTGTCATTAGGGTCATATGGGCTCCTAAGGTGTCATATGGTGTCGCTAGGGTCATATGGGGTCCTAAGGTGTCATATGGTGTCATTAGGGGTCATATGAAGTCCTAAGGGGCTACACATGTGTTAGAACATCATATGACCCCTTAAGACATCATATTGTCCTAAGAGGTCATATGGTGTCGTAAGGGGTCATGTCATGCACTAGGATGTTAAAATGGGTCATATGGTGCCCTAAGGGGTCATGTCGTGTACTAGGATGTTAAAAGGGGTCATATGGTGTCCTAAGGGGTCATATGGTGTCCTGAAGGGTCATATAGTGTCCTAAAGGGTCATATGGTGTTCTAAGGGGTCATATAGTGTTGTTAGGGTTCATATGGTGTTGGTAGGGGTCATATGGGGTCCTAAGGGGTGACACATGTGTTGGAACACCATATGACCCAGTAGGACATCATATTGTCCTAAGGGGTCATAGTGTGTTCTAAGGGGTCATGTCATATACTAGGATGTTAAAAGGGTCATAAGGTGTTTGAAGGGGTCATATGGTGTCCTAATGGCTCCTATGGTGTCATTAGGGGTCATATGGGCTCCTAAGGGGCCACACATGTGTTAGAACAACATATGACCCATTAGGATCCATCATATTGTACTAAGGGGTCATATGGTGTCCTAAGCGGTCATGTCATGTATTGGGATGTTAAAAGGGGTCATATGGTGTCCTGAGGGGTCAATATGGTGTCTTGAGGGGTTATATGGTGTTTTTAGGGGTCATATGGGGTCCTAAGGGCTGACACATGTGTTAGAACACCATATGACCCCTTAGGACACCATATGACCCATAAGGACATCATATTGTCCTAAGGGGTCATATGGTGTCCTAAGGGGTCATGTCATGTACTAGAAGGTTAAAAGAGTTTATATGGTGTCCTAAGGGGTCATGTCATGTACTAGGATGCTAAAAGGGGTCATATGGTGTCGTGAGGGGTTATATATTATCTTAAGGGGTCGTATGGTGTCGTTAGGAGTCATATGGGTTCCTAATGTGCCACACATGTGTTAGAAAACCATATGACCCATTAGGACACCATAAGAGAGAGAGAGAGAGAGAGAATTAGGACATATGACCCCTTAGGACAATATGACCCATTAGTACATCGTATTTGTCCTAAGGGGTCATATGGTGTCCTAAGGGGTCATGTTGTATACTAGGATGTTAAAATGGGTCATATGGTGTTCTCAAGTGTCGTTAGGGGTCATATGGGGTCCTGAGGGGCCACACATGTGTTAGAACACCATATGACCCATTGGGATTCATCATATTTTCCTAAGGAGTCATATGGTGTCCTAATGGGCCGTGTCATGTACTAGGATGTTAAAAGGGGTCATATGGTGTCCTAAGGGGTCATATGGTGTTGTTAGGGGTCATATGGGGTCTTAAGGGATGACACATGTGTTAGAACACCATATGACCCCTTAGGACACCATATGACCCATTAGGACATCATATTGTCCTAAGGGGTCATATAGTTTCCTAAGGGGTCATGTAGTGTCCTAAGGGGTCATATGGTATTCTAAGGAGCCATATAGTGTTGTAAGGGGTCATACAGTGCCGTTAGGAGTCATATGTAGTCTTAAGGGGCCACGCATGTGTTAGAACACCATATGACCCCTTAGGACACCATATAACCCATTAGGACATCATATTGTCCTAAGGGGTCATATGGTGTCCTAAGGGATCATGTCATGTACTAGGATGTTAAAAGGGGTGATATGGTGTTCTAAGGGGTCATATGGTGTCGTAAGGGATCATATGGTGTCGTTAGGGGTCATATTGGGTCCTAAGGGGCAACGCATATGTTAGAACACCATATGACCCCTTAGGACACAATAACAGAGAGAGAGAGAGACTATTAAAAAGTCTAAAAGGGGATAAAGGGAGAGAGGCCCTAAAAATACTTAAGGGGGGAGAGACAGAGTATTAAAAAGGCTAAAAGGGGACAAAGGGAGAGAGGTCCTAAAAAGACTTAAAAGTAGGGACACTATATGACCCCTTAGGAAACTATATGACCCCTTAAGACAATATGATTTTCTAAGGGGTCATATGGTGTCTAAAGGGGTCATATAGTGTTCTAACACATGTGTGGCCCCTTAGGACCCCGTATGACCCCTAATGATGCCATATGACCCCTTAGGACCCCATATGACCCCTTAGGATGCCATATGACAAAGATAAACAGAGAGAGAGAGAGAGAGAGAGAGAGAGAGAGAGAGAGAGAGAGAGAGAGAGAGAGAGAGAGAGAGAGAGAGAGAGAGAGAGAGAGAGAGAATGTGTGTCATGTATTTAGAGAATAGATGGGAGATATAAAGAAGGGTGAGAGAGATAGGTTTAAATCTTGGAGGAAAGGAGAGAGTGAGATAGAGAGATGGGGGAGAGAAGGGGAGATGAAGAGAGATAGGTCTAGAGAGAGAGAGAGAGCTTAGTGATTACTGAAATTTGATTATGTCTAAGAAATTATAAAATCTAAATCTTGGGGAGAGAGGAGAGAGTGGATAGAGAGAGGTGAAGAGAGGAGGAGAGAGATAGGAAAATAGATAGGTCTAGAGCTTAGGAGAGGCAAAGACTGTGAGATAGAGAGATATCAAGTGAATGATGATAGAAGCCCCTGATTACTGAAATTTGACTGTCTGAAAAATTATAACATCTCTTAAAATCTAGAATTTTCATTATGACTACTAGAGATCTGAAACCACTCTCAAACATCCTAACAATATATACATAAAATATAACTTAAAGTATAAATGTTATATTTTATGTATATATCCTACTGAGAAAACTAATGGAATGCAAAATGAATTGCATACAATTCCATATTACTAATCTAACTCTAAGTAAGCAAAATGTGTACGTGTTTTTCTTACTAAACCTAACACGTACGCGTTTTGTATTTTCAAAAACTCGTATGCATTTTTTATTTCTAATACTTGAATGCGTTTTTGTTTTAAAAAACCCGTACGCATTTTTTATTTAAATAACCCATATGTGTTTTGCCTTGTACTTAGGCTTGGACAACAAGGCCGAGGCTTGGGAGCCTTTTTCCCCTCCTTTTTACATGTTTTCTTCTTCCATTCTGGTTTCTCAACTTCATCGTCATCAATTTTACATGTTATCAAGTGGGTATTTCTAAAATTTCCACCATAATTTCCCCATCTTCTGATCATTCTAACCATATAGTTTTTTTAAATTTGAACAACATTAACATATTAATCTTGAATTTCTTTTACAAGTGTCTTCATAGTTCTCAGAGACATATGCGTACCATTTTTTTAATAACTTTTGATCTACTTATCCAAATTTAAAAAACTCTATATATTATTGTAGTGCACTTGATTCTTTACACTTTTAAAAAAAAATTTACATTTATTATTATTTTGGTGCAAGTTATGCTTCGCACATGAATAGGTACTTGATTTTTCAGGATGTGACCATTTTGAAAAACTATTAAAAAAATACTCAACAAAAAATTACAAAAAAATACACGACTTCTAGTCCTCACTCTTAACTATCTTTCTACCAAAGGATTTGTCAAAATACTAAATCTAACTATGACTTTTTTGATGCACACTCTAGACACTATGTTATGTTTTTCAGAAGAAAAAAAATAGGATTTGTGCTTCATGCACGAAGGATTTTACCCCCTTAATCTTATCCAATTTTGAAAAAAAATAGTAGTTTGGAAACTAGATTCATAGTACTACAATCTAAATGTTCTTTGAGTATCTTCATGTTTTAAGTGGATGGGTCTCAAATTGCTCCTCCAAGTTCAGGTTTAGCTGATTTCCGAAAAAAGGTGTCCACTTATACCTCCCTTTTTGCACACCATCCTGGTGCACTTACCCTAGAGCTTAATGTTTTATAGACTTGTATTAACGTGATGGTGTATTCTTTGTCACTAAAAAATTCCTTTTGTTTGTTGAGAGATCCCAAGCCTTCTTTTGTATTCATTTATGTATTTGAATTTTTATTTGCAAGGACATGTTGAAGATAACCACAACATAGTCTGGAAGAGTGATTGAGGAAAAAAAAAATAGCATTAGTGAATATTATTGACAAGATAGGAAGTTGTTGAATCCAAGTAAACCTTATAGATTCTGAAATGGGGCATGAGAATATTAGAGCTCATTTTGATACAATACTCTATGGAGACGCAATAGTAAAAATCCATATACAAGGCAAAAAATTGTAAGTTACTCTAGTGTAGAGTCAAACCCTTGTGCATACCCAAATTGGATACTTGAATTCAGAGGTATCTGAAATGGAAAATATTGATGTAGATCAAAAAAAGAAAATGGAGTTGACAAAGACCGGTTTGAAATCCAATGTTGCACTTTTGTGGGATAATATGCAAGGTGAGAAGAAAGGAAAAGGAGAAAAAGATTTCAAGAAGAACATCAAGTAGAAAAAATTGAAACTAAAATAAGAGAGCTTAGTAATCTAAATAACTTTGGTATTAGAAAACATGGATACACCTAGAGGTGATTGAAGAAAATGTATCTTTAACAAGATTCAAGTGCAAGTACAAGTAATACATGGTAATTGTTAACACAGACCAGCTGACATTCAATTGCCACTACACCAAAAGTTTGAACTATTATTGAGAGCACCACTAGAGAGGTTAGGGTGTCAAGGAGGTTTGAGGGTCCCACGTGAAAACAATTTAGCTCCCTGAGAAGAGAGGAGCAACTAGACATAGTCGACTAAGGCGAGTAAACCGCCGAGGGCGGGAGTCAAACCCTCCCTAATAGAGTTGCCAATTTTTCTAACACATTTCAGTTACCACTACACACAAAGTTTGAATTGTTAGTGAGAGAACTACCATAGAGGTTAGGGTGTCAAGGAAGGTTGAGTGTCCCATGTTTTGACAATAGTTTAGCCCCCTGAGCTAAGAGATCCGTATTGGACACAATCGACCATGAGGCAAGTAAGATATCACTGACAGGAGTCAAACCCTCCCTAGTAGAGTCGTTAGTTTTGTTAGCACAAACTAGTTGCCACTACACCAAAAGTTTGAACTATTAGTGAGAGCACCACCAGAGAGGTTAGGGTGTTGAGGAGGGTTGAGGGTCTCACAAAACAATAATAATCATAAATGAAGATTCTACCAAAGTAAAAAAATAGTACAAACATTACATCTAATTTATATTTCAAAGATGGATCCCTATAAATTTTGTTGTGAAAAATGGATATTAGCATGCCTAGAAATAATTCTTGTCTTTTTGCTTTATATATAGGTCGACATGAGGATTATGTGCCATTTGACACGATGCCTTTGGTTGGCTACATTAAAATGTCCTGGTAAGGGATTAGAAAGAAGATAAGGTAGTGTTGTTCTAAAAAATGAGCAAACCAAGTTCACCTGCAATCTATCTATGAAATAACCAACTTCATACAATGAAGAACTTCAGGACTTGGACAACATAACAAGGATTTGAATCCTTCTACTCTTCAGGCTCTGCAAAACCTAGGTGGGTGTACCTTTGATGCATTGACGCAGACCCATCACACACATATGATGGCATCAATAAAAGCAGATAGATCTCATAAGGCTTAAACAACTAGGAGGTTACCGCAGATGGGATAGATCTACATTGACATCTCAACTAAGTTGAAGCATGAGATAGGTGGAACAAACTAAAACTACAAATATAAAAGTAAATGGATATTTGATTTTAAAAATCTCTAAGAATCCCCAGAATCTGCAAGACCAGTGCCTTATCCAAGGGCATAGAGTCATATATCAAACTAAAAATGAAAAACCTCTACTGCAAATCCATCTTCATCATTAAGTATTCCTACATTAATGCCTTGCATAAATGCATTACTCATCTCATTCACAAAATCATCAGATCTTGAAAATATATTCCATTATTTATGATTGATTACAAAATTTAAATTTTTCCTTGAAGAATACCCACAAACAATCACAACAATCTCCTTGAGATGACAAATTCTAGCCTCCTTGAGGATTTAATTTGTAACAAAGAAATATATATCTAGAGACAATTTTGTGTGAATTTATGCATGCCTTACATACATAAGAACCTACAACAAAAACACCTACAACAAGAAGATATACTCCATTACTTGAAAAAAGACATTATATTACAAGCTTGGAAAAACTCAGAATTGGAAACCAAGATTAAGGAGCCTTGCTCACAAAAATCTGGAACCCCTACAAAATAAGAAGACTGCAGAATAAGAAGGAAGAGAGAAGAAATTTGAATTTCATCCCTGACAATGGCAACTGCCAATTCTTTCAGCATTAACTACTCACACACTTGGCTTGCAGAAAATCCTCTCTGACAAACTGAAAAATCCTTCTGAAATTCTGAGGCAACTACCCTTGAGATACTTTATGTGTGCAACAACTAACTGCAAAAACAAACTCCTCGTATCGAGAGCTTTCCAACAATATATAACACCTGTATATTCGGGCAAAAAATAACCCCTCAACCATTAATCCCTCTATAGGTCAGTCATTAATTTCTCTTGCAGATCAGTCAGGTACAACAGTCATTTAAATCTTTTCATTTTCACTATAGTTGAAACTATACATTTAATTTTGACTTTTGCCTCTGCAGCCTCTTTCTGCGCTCTACCACGTGGCACCCCCTGATTGGCTTTGGGGTCCCTGTCCTGCCACCTCAGCACGACTTGGACTCATCGCCAGAATGAAGCCCTTCTTTGTTACTAGGTCGTGATGGATATGCTAATGAGCGGTTTCTCATCGTGACCTAGCGACCACCGTTGATCTTCCTTGGACCTGCTCGCCTGTTATCTCACCTGGGCCGCTCACCCTTTTCTGCACGAGCCCGCCATGTGTCAGCCTCTGGTTCGCCTTTGGATCCATCCGAGCACCACCTTCTAACCGCCACATGTCTTTGGTTTTGTTGGGGTGTTCGATATTATTCTTTCGGCCAAACTTCCTCCCTCGGCGAGCTGTTCACATGTCTCATCAATACTATAGTTTCATGGATACTCTTTATTTTATCGGCACGACCAGTCCTGATTTCTTCGATGTAGTTTATGTCAATGGAACTGATGCTTTTAGTGAATCCTTTTAGAGATCCATCACGACCAAGGTTTGTTCGATAAGTCACTCTTTGGTTTGTCTGCGCATCCAGCTGGGTGCCACCTGTCTCCTCCGGCCCGCTCACAGATCCACCTGTCTTGCCACTTAGACCCACCACTTCATCTTCGTCGGACCCACCACTTGGTCACCATGTCGTGAAGGTATTCATTCTAGGCACTTCACAACAACGGTACAACGATAGTCATGGATAGCCCTGAAATTTCACTCCACCATTGATCTTCCTCAGATATGTCGTTGGATCTCAGCGATCTGCTTGATCTTTAACTCGCCCCTTTTCGGCACGTGCTTTGTCGCCAAGTCGTGGTGAGTATTTGGCGGACATCTTTCTATCATGGTATAGCGACCACCGTCGAATCATCTGCGATCATCGTCTGATCTACCCGACTTGCTCGACCTTTAGCTTCTTCTCGCCAGCCTGCCGCAAAATTTGGACGCCTTGAGATGCGCACACACGCGAGGTCCACTGGGCCATGAGCCACTTCTTGCCAAAAGACCTTAAGCTTTGACAGTATAGTTATATGTGTTCTTATATTTAAATGCGATAAACTCCCTCTACACTGCCAATGTGGGATAAAATTCTTTCCCTTGAAAGTTCATTTCTTTTGTAAACCCAATTTGGCGCCCAAGTAAAAATGCCTTACACAGGCCGATTGCATTTGTTTTGAGTTTTCTATGGCCTTTCCCAATGGCCACGCCAAACTTCACGTAGGGAAGAGCTGGTAAAAAAAGGGGGGCGCGAAACTGGCTATAAGCCTACCCATCGCATTTGCCAAAAAATTGATAAGCCACGCTAGGAGGAAGTGCAGATGCAAAATTCTTGATATGGGCCTCTCAAATTCACAAAATTTTATAGGTCCCAACAAGTAGAAACTTAGAGAGAGAGAGACAGAGATAGAGAGCAGGGGAAGATGAGGGAAGGGAAGGGAGTGGACGGACTAGAACTATTCGAGAGTCAGCTAATTTCCCTCCTAAAATTTCTTTTTTCCTATTTCAGAGGGTTTATGTGTGCAACAACAATCAAAATTAACAATTGTAACCCTCTGCATGGGATTGCATCCTATCCCAACTATCTAGTATAGATTTCATCTTAAATACCAAAATTACTTCAAATAATGTAAACTGGAAATAGAGAAAAAGAAAGGGGATGGGAATGGTACTTGGATTTCTAGCGTCTTCTTATTTTGTTTTATAAGCTTTTTGCCAAAATGTTCAACCTTATTTTCTCAGCGTGAGGATTCATGCGCATGAAGACACAATAGTTATGTTTTCGAAAGAGTGTAGTTAATTTTTTTTTAATGTGCATGAAAGATGAGAAATCGATGAACCAAACAAAAATGATATTTGGATCAAAACGTTAAGTAAGTTGCACCATGCCACAAAAAGCCCTTGCACTACGTGCAAAAGACATGTCCACAACTAGTAGACCAAAGAATGTGCACCTTCACTTTTTAAATTGTCAAAATGATTCTCATTCGATGAAAATAGAAAAAACCATGGGAAATAATCCCACCAACCAACCAAGAAATTGCAATAATCATGAGAAAATTGAATTTGATAGCAAAATTCTAAAAAACATAGGTTAAATGAGGTGCACGTGATTTCTTGAGAGTTCAATTAATTGATAAGAGTGAACTGAAAGCATTAATCTCCACCTAAAGACAAGGACTAAAAACCCTAGTGATAATCAAACTTAGACACCCATTAGTTAAAAAACAACATCTGTGATACATTTATCTTTCAAAAACACATTGAGTAACCAAAACCCATGTGATGGGGTGAAATAGCATCAAAACAATCATATTCTGCATTATGTGTATGTCAAACAGTTCATGTGCCTTGTCTATGCTTCTGCATTCTCTATACATCTTTACCAGTGCTTCAATGGATGTTCATAAACCATTTTGGGAAGGAAGGAAGGAAATTTGTTTGAATATTTTAAAACTCTTCTCAACAAATCTGTTTTCTGTGTACACTTTCAATCGTTATGCTCCATGAGAAGAAATCTTTTAAAGTGTTCTACCAGACATTTGATCACACCTACTATTTGCATACATGTCTACTTGAGGATATGTTGTGGTCTTCAACTTTGCACTTGGCATTTCCATTGTGGTCATGATAATGACAATTTCCACGCATGTTTGAGCAAACTTCACAAGAACCCTTCTAATGAATTAGTACTCTTAGGAGAGAAAAGATTTATTTTATTTTATTTTTATTTGAAGTGTATTTTTTATTAAAATTTGATTATGTCATCTATAATTTCATAAACTTTTTTTAATTTGTTTTCTTTATCTTTCATAAAATTTTATTTTAATCATTATCATAATGTCTAACCAAATTTCTCAAATGAAAATGAATTTGGGTCTAGAAATTTGTCATAATATACTCAATGAAGTCATGAAAGATCTTATAAAATGATTTTATTTTGGCTCAAAGGAATTTTCTAATTTAATTATTTTGGTTAGGTCAAACTAAAGTGGATGTGGGAAATATGTGACACTAAAATCTTGGAATACAAAGATAGGTTGATGACGCTAGCTTGACGAAAAAATTAATATTTGAAGTGATTGAAGTTATTTAAATCAAATGATTTATCACATTAGAGTTTTAACAAATGATGATTGTCAATTTTTGACAAAAAAAGGTTTAAAAATGATCAAGGTTAAAATGAAGCCAATAATACTAATTATGCAACTACCAATAAGCTCAAAAGAAGATATGTATATCCATTGTCAAGGAAAGATGAATGGATGACTTGTTTGAATGGAGCAATTATTTTCACAAGATAGATTTAAAGATTGGTTGTCATTAGATTAGAATAAGATAATAATATGATTGAAAGAGAACATTAAATACTAAAATTTAAGATTTTTATGAGTCTGGTTGTAAAAAGATTTTTATTAGAGGTTGGTATGTCTTTTGAGTTGAGTAGTGCATCTAGTATATTTACGAGTTTGATGAATGAGATAGTGAAGCTATATTTGTGATCTTATATTTGGATGATATATATTTCTTTAATATGATAGGAGGAACAATTATATAATATCATGTGAGTATTATAAGAATTAAGAGAAGAGAAGTTGAATTTTTTTAAGAATTTTATTTTCATGAAAAAAAAATTTGGTATGCTTGAGATTTATTATCTTAGTAGAATTATTTAAAATGAATCTAAAGAAAATCAAAACAATTATTAATTATCCTACACTAAAGATTATTTTAGATGTATGAATTTTTTTGAGTATTAACTAATTTTTATAAGAAATTCATTAGAAATTATAGTGTATATATACCCATAATTGAAACAATGAAAAGAGACAAAAATGCTCTATAGACAATTGAAACACTTATAAATACTTTTTCTTTTAATCATACTTAAGAAAATTATAACAATCCAATAAGAACTTTTGATAAAAAAAAAAAATTTTAAAAATTGAAAAAGAAGCTTGCTAGAAACGAGTGGCAATGCCTAAATTATCTCCGTCATTCATTCCCCTTACAATGTGCCGATAAAAAACAGAGAAATTTGTTTTTGGATGGATTGGATTTAGTTTTCTTTTTTTCATTTATTTTCAACTGTACGTTGGAAATTTATTCCCCCAAAGAATAATATCTGAAAACATTAAAAATAATGAATTTTATATTCAAAATATAAAATTATAATTAGCAGAAACAGTGAATACTACAATTCCGGCCACAAATCAATTATTAGCTCGGTCTATCGCATGCATGAGTAGCGGAAGTAGAATTCTTCGAACTAGACCATCTATTGTCTTTGAGTATGGTTTGCTACGTTTGGAAATCCAGTTCAGACTAAGCCAATTTGCCTACACTGCAAGAGAAATTCAATTGAAAAGGCCATTATCCTTACGAAATAGCTTTTTCATCATACAAAAGAATTTCAAAAATGACAAGAAACAAATTCTGGAAGCCGTCTAAATCGAAATCTCTTTTGAAACCCCGATCAGGAATTATTTTGTAGTAGGCCTATGGAAAGTGAAAGCGTCCACCAATGCCTTGGCTTCCAGGTGGTGGATTAATGGCCACCCAGAGTAATGAAATTGTAATTGCGAGGAGGCCTGACCAGACAAACACAATAGTAGGTGTCCTTCCCCTTCTGCCCATGAGACCTTTGGCAAATGGATAGAGATGAGCCAAGACCCAGAAGCTGAAGAAAACTCCTCCCAGAAGTTTGCTCCATTCAGGATTCTCGCTGTAAATGGTTCGAGAAAACCCAACTGCTATTGCTACGATGTTAATCATCATGATGGTAATGGGGGGAATCATAAGTGAAGTCCATTTCACTAGATAGAGGTCGGCGAATTCATCTTCACTGTTATCTCCTCCAGCCTTAGATGTGAGTGTGAAAGATATCTCGATTCCTGCAACAACCTTGAGCAATCCTTGCAACACAGCAGCCAAATGAGCACTGGTACCTCCAATCAGCCAGAACTGCTCATTTCTCCACCATTCTTCCAGTTCAATAGCAGACCATTTCACCTCAAGGATTGCTAGCAGAGACAGAGTTATTGAAATTACAAGAAGGTATACTAGGAATTCTACTTTCAGGGACTCCACAATGAACTGCCCAGAGAAAAGGGAAAGCGCTGGAAGGAAGCAGTAAACTATAAGGAAGAAGGAAGTGAAAGGATAAATCCCCACATTGAGATAAGCTATCCGTTGAAGAAATTTCATTCTGGAGCCTGCAAAGAAGGCATTGTTGCGAGAAAAGAAGATTTCCACAGAGCCCGTAGCCCATCTGAGAACCTGGTGCAGCCTATCAGTCAAATTAATGGGTGCTGTTCCCCTGAAAGCATCCCTCTTGGTCACACAATAGACAGACTTCCATCCCCTGTTGTGCATCCGGTAGCCTGTGAGCACATCCTCTGTGACAGACCCATAAATCCAGCCAACTCTCTGGCCCCATTCAGTTTTGTCCTCGTACCAGCAGGAGACGACACTGATGGCCTCTGCAATAATGGACGCATCAAGGGGCTCCCGGGGAGTGAGACAGGCACCTGGCGGCCGCCCATTCTTCACCGCCGCATGGTCTGCCAGAGGTCGACCCTGATACTCTGCAACAGGAATTGATTCCGCCAGCAGATTGGAATTGCCAAACGCCTTAGGCAGCAGGCCTATATCCAGCCCCTCTTCCTCATCCTCCTTCGCCGGCATCCTCAGCTCTCCCTTGCCCTTGCCCACTCTCTTTCTCCCTCCACACCATCCTCTCTTCTCCTTTGCTCTTGGGGGATCGAACCCATATAGAGCAATCCGTCGGAACATACAGCCCGTTCCAACATAAACAGGCCCCTGCAATCCATCCAGAGCCCTCATGTTAACATCAAAAAACACAGTGTTGTGGTTGGCATAGCGATCACTTGGGTCGATGCCCTCAAACCTCTGAGGGAACTGAACATAACAGAGACAATCTCCTCCTCGGTCCATCATAAAGCAAATGGCCTCTCTCAGGGCTTCTGAATTATTGATATAATGATCACAGTCCAGATTGAGCAAAAATGGACCGTTAGACATGATTGCAGACGCCCTTACAAGAGCATTCATTGCACCCGCCTTCTTATTGTGATCATACCCTGGCCTTTTCTCCCGTGATACGTAAACCAACATTGGCAAACGAACATCCACCTCACTGAAGTCCAGACCCTTTCCCTCCTCATCTGTGGTGCCCAGACGCGAGTCTTCACTAGGAGCTTTAAGCATCACCTGCAAATACATATGTATTCCACACTTTACTCACCATTCTTCACATAACCCAAGTATTGAGGACCACCTTCAGCTAGACTCCTTACTTTTTAAAAAAACTCCTCAATTTTAATGGAGCCCTAGTTTTCAATTATACAAATGGAGTTCAAAGATTTCAGAGCAAATAGCATACCTGGATGATTCCAGCGTGGTCTCCACGGGAATGATCCTTACTGGGAACAATCCATGTCCCAGGCCAGTGAGTCGCGTCAGACATCCAAGTAGCTCTGGGCACTTTTATTGGTTCAGTGAAATCGGTATTGGCAGAGTGTGTTTCGAGCTTCATGGCTTTGATTTCTTCTCTGGCATGAAAAGCATCTGATCTTCGCCTGATAGACTCGGGAAGTCCATTGACGCGTACCTTGAATTCATCGTACTCCCTCCTGATGCGTCTTCGATCCCTGACGAAGTCCGGGCGCACTTTGTTCTTGGTGGGATCTCCTTTAGTGTTGAAGTAGCTCTCGGGGTTGCGGGGCTCAATGTTGTGCTTGCGGCAGAAGGGAATCCAGAGAGCTGCAAAGCTCGCGGCTTCAGCCATGGCTTCAAATGTGAGGAGAGCCCCACCGTCGTCGGAGACATAGCAGGCGAGCTTCTCCACGGGATAATCTGCACCCAGGATGGATAGAATTGTGTTTGCCGTCACCAGCGGTGGCTCCTTCTCTGGGTCTGCCGTCGACACGAAAACATCAATTCCCGGTAAGTCTGACTTCCCGCTTGGATTGCCGGGACTCGGCTGTTCAAATTTTTCTTTGAGAACTCTCAAATCTGTAAAGCGATTTATTGGACACAACTTGGGTAGCTGATCCAATAACCAGGAGAAGGCAAACCAAATTTCGCATACAACGGACATTCCCCATAACCATACTGCATCCTTGTTTTGATGAGTCACCCGCCAATGCAGGAAGACTCCTAAAACAGCCATTCGGACAAAAACCAGCAACCTGAAAGAACCCAAACGTAAATAATGAAAAAAAGTTCTGGTAACAAATCATTGAAATTGTTGCAGAGAGCAGAGCAGAGGAAACACAAACCTGTAAGGACTGAGAATGGCAGGAGCAATTTTTACTTTGCGAGTAAGAGGCTTCCAGGACTTGTCATTGAGATCAGGAGGGTTCCCTGGCACCCCATTTCCATTGGAAAAGGGGTCCTCCTTGGGCCAGACAGCATTGCCGTAGCCGTAAGTTCCATTTGTCTCAAAAAGCCATCGATTGTGATCAAAATCACCTGTCTGGCTTGTTAACAGCATGGATTTGGGCGTGTTGGATTCAATCATTGACATCCTCCTGTCCAAAGTCTTAGAGTTAGGAGCAGAGGCAGGGGCAGGAAGTTGAGGCAGAGGACTAGCCTCTAAACGCCCATCATTAGAATCCACCTTGTAAGGCTCCTTGCACCCAGGACACATTCCCCCACTTCTCACAGCATCAAAATAACAGTCTCTGCAAATTCTGAAGTTGCATTCGCAGGGAGGGACTTCTTCTCCTCTCTCGTTTCGCATAACCTTTCCATCGCATCCGTTCATAGCACAATAGGAACCTTTGTCTGCATTTGTGGCTGCACCCACCTTCTCAATCTGCATCAAATGGGCTCTGGTCACGCTGTTGAATCCACCCGTGAAGAGAGAATTAGAAACATATTGCTCCTCTGCCTTGATACTAATGGATCGGTCCACTGAATGCATGGGCTGATTGTCAGGTGTAGGAGGAATGGTCACTGTGTATTGACTGTAATTATCACTCATGTCTTCAGAAAGATCAATATCTTCTCGAGAGTAGCGCACATAGCGACCACTTGATGTTCTTCTTGCAAATTTCACTGTAGGTGTGGTTGAATCAGATTGAGTGGGATTCGTCTTGGAATTCATGTTCTTGGCCCCTGTTCCTCCTCTGGAACCCATCTCCACCGTTTCTTTTACTGTCAATTGAACCTACCCTATCTTTCTCAATCAAAACAGAGCTCAGCTCACCAATCAAGCAGATTTCGACCCAGATTCTGAGGTAGGCAAACTTTAGCCAACCCTGCTCTCATCCATCCACCACCAGAGCTACCAGACCATGACCATGACCACAACCACAATCTGATGCAAAACTCGAACTACACATTACTACTAGACCAATGAATACATCTAAATGCAACCCAACATTGAAGTATTCATCAATCCTTACGAATTCACCAATTGAACGATTCAGACTTAAACAATCTACTCCTTTTGACCGGATCCTCTAATACCAATTCCACAACCAGTAGCAGTAACATTTCAAAGCTCACCACTCTCCTCAAACGCAAGAATGAAATCAGCAATTCTCCAACATGTATTATATATTGTTGGATAGATGAGGAATAAAGAGCCAAACCAATTAGACGAGTATTCGTGGTGGGTCCACCCACAGTTTGAACTAGGCCGGCACCTTGAACCATTCATCGGAATTCACAATCACCTCTAATATTCCAGGTTTAGATTGACATTGCACAGATGTCCATTTCCACACGCCAAATAAGATAAATCTTTTTCAGAAAAACAAAAAGCTTAAAAACAAAACGACTAATATACCCCCGCGTCTTTGACTTAGGCTAACGGGTTCAGATTTTATGAGGTTGAATAAAATAAATATAATGAGAGATTTCATGACGCATTTATCAGATTACTGGGTTGCCGTCCGGAGGCCGGCCCAACGATAGACAATTTCTATGCGGGTAGTTAAATTTTGGGCAATGTCGTATTGTTAACACTCATTTGACTGGGTTTGACACATACTTTACGTGGGCTGTCTTGCAGCTTAGCGTTCGATCACTCTTATCTCTTGCCCACCTTTCTCATTCTTGTCAATTCATCGTTGGAATTTGGAAGCAATCTTGTTTATTTATTTATTTATTTTTATCTTTTGTTTTTGATTTTTATGTTGAACATTGTACTTCATATGGTTTTTATGAAAGAACAGAGAAAGTTTAGTATATTAAATTATATATATACTTATTCAACTTTGCTTTTAGATGTTGAGTATCAAAAATGGGAAACATTACACTGCACTTCATCTAATCTTGCATGGGATGTGAATATTTAAAAAGAATTTGGTATCAATCAATGTTAATAAAATGTACATTGTATTGTTATACGAGAAAAAATAATCTATAAAAAATTGGATAAAATAAAATATAAATTTATAAAATTTATAGTTCATAAAATTTAATTCTTTATTTCATGCAATTATTAAAAATTTATATTTAAAAAAAATAGAATTGTATAGCTATTAAACATAATTTTTAATTAAAAGAAGAGATTTTGTTATCATTTTGAAAAGACACATATATAAGTTAAGAATTTAATAGTTTGTAGCATAATTTTATAGTTTTACACCCTAATTAACTTGAGATTTGTATTGGTTGTAGACTTTTACTTTGTAACATTAAAAATTGCATACCATTGTAATTTTATATTATGTTTCAGACCCACTTTGGTGTTTGTCTCGGAAAGGTTTAAGCAATAGCAAACTTCCCCTGATGTCGATATAGGTTGGCAGAGGCATTGCACTGTCAAAATGCAGCAAGTGTAACATCCCAAAGACTAACACAGTCAGGGATGTTCGTAGATTGCTAGTGTGCATAGATGTCCACACGACACACATATGTTTAGGAGAAACTTGGACCTAACAGTCGAGGAATCAAGCATGCAAGGTAGAAAGGGTTGTTTCAGGTCAAGATTAAGATTGAAAAGTATAATTGTCTTAATTGTAACTAGAGGAGAAGCTTTTGTAATGTGAAATTGCATAATGTGCAATTTATAACATTACATTCTACACCCACTTTAGTGAGAAAAGCTATTAAAAAAGGAATGTGAGCTAAAGTAGTTCTAGGAATAGAGTTGAGAGTATTATACTCAGGATATGAAGGGGAAGCAAAGTCTTCTATCCATATCCTATAAAAATATTGTTAAGTTGTGTCACCATAAACATGTTAGTTGTAGACAAACACATTAGGTAAAAAAAAAATTAGACATTAAAAATCATATAGACATAAGACAGTGTCGATATGTATGGGTAGCAAGTTGTGTTATTCTATCAACCTTGCAACAATCCAATCGGCCTATGACTAACCTGCATTGTAGGACAACCACATAAAAAGAGACATAGATGTGCATAAAGTCAAGGTCCAGTGGTTTACCCCCATGCTAGACAACACATAAGAAAGTTGGATGTAAACATATTTCAAAAGGATATATAAGAAATATGTGATAAGGAAACTATAATATGATATGATAGGCCCCCCTAAGAATGATATGTTTTACATGGAAGGGAGCACAAGTTATTTTAAGGAGAAGAGATGTCGTGTCATGAAAAAATAACGAGATGTGTCCATAGAATGCTACTTTGCAACATATAGCACATAGAACCCACAACATCAACTGAAACACAAAGAGATAGAGGGATCCAATTACTTGGGGTCAATAGGATTCATATATATATATATATATATATTTGTGTATGAATCATCACCATATTCCATAATATTTTGGACCATGAAGAAAGAGAACATGAAGAAAAAGTAAAAATAAAAATTCAAGTCAACATGAAAGAAGGCTTAAAAGCCCCC